>NW_027316389.1:1473625-1538625 GCF_026437365.1 Eucyclogobius newberryi | reverse complement strand
AGCCGCTGGGGCGGGGGGCGGGGCAGGGGAGCCGCTGGGGCGGGGGGCGGGGCTGGGGGCGGGGCAGGGGAGCCGCCGGGGCAGGGGGCGGGGCAGGAGAGCCGCTGGGGCGGGGGGCGGGGCTGGGGGCGGGGCAGGGCAGGGGAGCCGCCGGGGCAGGGGGCGGGGCAGGAGAGCCGCTGGGGCGGGGCAGGGGAGCTGCTGGGGCGGGGCAGGGGAGCTGCTGGGGCAGGGGGCGGGGCTGGGGGCGGGGCAGGAGAGCCGCTGGGGCGGGGCAGGGGAGCTGCTGGGGCGGGGGGCGGGGCTGGGGGCGGGGCAGGGGAGCCATGTTTTAAGCTAAAAGTAAGTAAGATATCCTAAATATGTATTGTTTTAATCTAATAACAAATGACATGGATCTATTTTTTAATGTTTTTATTCCAAATCAGTACACTTCACTGTAGGGGTATTTGTCAGGAGATAGAGTCGACAAAGCTGACAAGAACCCAAGAGACAGAAGCAGCACGAAAAGAGACCCTGAAAGCCTTTAGCCCCTCCACTACTCCAGAAGGTCAGAACAGGCCCAAAGCCGCCCTTACTGCACCAAGACCCTACATTTAGATCAGTGTCCCAACTTCAAGCGGCTAGCAAAGGAGCAGAAGACCAACTGGATTAAGTCCAACAACCGCTGCTGGCGCTGTGGGCGGAACCTTCAAGCCGCTCAGTGTCAACTAAGAGTGCAATGCAGGACATGCAAAGGTAAACATCTCGAGGCCCTGCACGAAGTGAACCTGCGTCCAACTGCACCTCAGCTGAGCCTGAGTCCAAAACAACCACAAATGTTCTCTATCTAGATCGGCGAGCAGGATGCTACCAAGTCCTCCTAAAGATCATTAAAGTCATCCTGCAGAACGGTGGGCACACACTTGAGACATTTGCAATCCTCGATGATGGATCGGTGAGGACGATTCAGCTACAAGAAGCCACTCAAAGGCTGCAACTACAGGGGATCCCAGAGAGTCTCTCACTGCGCACTGTGAGACAAGGTGTGAGAACATTACAAGGGGCATCTGTGACTTTCAAAGTTTCACCAGCCAGAAGATCAAGGCCTTGCTAAGCATTCATATCCTGTAGCAGCGAAAACTACCACTACTCACCACTGCAAATGCACAGCCACTGCTACGGATCGGCTCTGACTGTCCCCACTTGGTCACCCCCATCCAGCCTGTGCGTCTTGGTCACCCAGGAGGCCCCGCCGCAGTCAAGACCAGGCTGGGTTGGGCACTACAAGGACACAGTCAACCCCAGCAATGTCTCTTCCTCTCAACTGCATCACCCCAAACAGAGCTCTTCAGTCAGGTGGAAAAGTTATGGCAACTTGACATTCTGCCATACAGAAGTGAGAAGCTTGTCACCCGGTCCCTGAGAGAGCAACAAGCCATGAGTCTTCTAGATGCAAAGACCACCAGAGTGAATGTGGAAGGCGTAAATCGATATGCCACTCGCCTCCTACGTGGCCATCACTATCTGTGCAACATGAGACAGTCCTCCCTCGTTTGCGGGGCACTGAAAACCGCCTCAGTCGTTCCCCAGAGAAAGCTGCATCTTGCCAAGCAGAGATTCAAGAGCTAACAGACAAGCACACCTGGCAGTACGTGACATCAGCCGAAAACTCTGCAGATGACCTGACCAGAGGTAAAAGACTAGAAGAGCTCTTCAGTCCATCTCGCTGGGCATGTGGGCCCTCGTTTTTGTTGCTACCGTCACAGCAATGGCCAGATCACCCAGTTCACTGCAGGCCCACCACGTAACTAGCCACGTCTCTGAACAATGACCCAGTGCGTGAGGCAGGACAATTTGATAGTTTCAGTGACCTTCAAAAGAAGACGGTAAAGTGCCTTCATGGGGCGGCCAGCGCGCCTGGAGGCAGCCTTTCAGCAGACGACTTCAAAGCAGCCGAACTTTGCATCCTGAGATCTGCTCAAAGCGACAGTTTTCCTGATGAAGTCCAGAGGCTTCCAGCAGGGAAACCAGTGCTTGCAACGAGTCGCCTCTACACACTGGCTCCTGAGTTCGACCAGTTACTGCTGCTCAGACGAGTAGGTGGCCGACTCAGACGCTGCCACAACCTGGAAGCTGACGCCATGCATCCTGTAGTCCTGGAACCGAAGCATCCTGCGACCAGGTTACTCATCAAGCAGGCAGACGGTTAGCTGAAACATCCCGGGGCAGAGAGAGTGTTTGCCAAACTGAGAAGGAGATTCTGGATCTAGCGTGGCCGTGAAGGCATCAGGCGGGAACAACGTTCCTGTCCAGAGTGTCAGAGGTGGAGAGCCGAGCCTGTCAACCCAAAAATGGCTGATCTTCCTCTCTCCCGCCTCAGGGTAAACCAGCCACTTTACTGCACTGGCATTGACTGTTTCAGTCCCATGCAAGGAAAAGTAGGACGGAGAAATGAGAAGCGCTGGGGCTCTTTAAATGTTTGACAACTCAAGCTGTCCATATCGAGGTACACACAGACACGCACACACACAAACAAACACATACACAAACACGCACAAACACACTCACGCACACAAACACACACACACACAGACACACACACACAAACATACACAGACACAGACACACACACACAGACACACACACACGCACACAGACACACGCACACAGACACACACACACACACACATACACACAGACATACACACAGACAGACACAGACACACACACACACACACACATACACACAGACATACACACAGACACACACACACACACAGACACACACAGACACACACACACACACATACACACAGACATACACACAGACACACACACACACACACACATACACACAGACATACACACAGACAGACACAGACACACACACACACACACACATACACACAGACAGACACAGACACACACACACACACACACACACACACACACACACACACACACGCTCATTATCCATTATCTTCCATAAAGTAAAGGTCCTGTCTCAGTGCGTTCTGACCGATGCCCCGCGGTCACTACTGAAGCCAGTCGTAGTGAAGGCTTCATATCAAATTGAGGTCTTCCAGAATTCTCTCTAAAACTTCCCGAATCTTGACCTCCTGTTGACGGCTCAAAGTCTCATCTTTTTCTGTCAGAGTCTGGGCCTCTTCCTGAAGGTTCATGTTGGGCTGCTCCACAAGGCTGATAGTCCTATTGTTTTCTTCCGTACTCAACATCAGTTCTTGGTTCCTCTTTCTCTCCTCTTCCAGAGTACGAACCTCTTCTAGAAGGCTCAAGATCTTCTCTTCCAGATGGCTGTTGGTCTCACATTTTTCTTTCAGAGTCTGGGCCTCTTCTTGAAGGTCCATGTTGATCTGGTCCATGTCGCTGATAGTCCTATTTTCTTCTTCCAGACAGTCCTCGTCAGTCCGCCTCTTTTCTTCCAGTTGGCGGTTGGTTTCCACGTTTGCTCTTAGCGTTTGCGTCTCCTCTTCCAGAAGGACGATCGTCTCATCTCTCTTTTTCAGAGTCACCTGCAGTTGTCTGATCCTCTGCTTCTCCTCGTCAGTCTGCCTCTTGGCCTCGTCCACTGACTTTTCACAGGTTTCTTTCAGAGTCTTGACCTCCTCCTGAAGGCTTAAGGTCTTTTCTTCCAGTTGGCGGTTGGTTTCCACGTTTGCTCTCAGCGTTTGCGTCTCCTCTTCCAGATGGACGATCGTCTCATCCTTTTCTTTCAGAGTCACCTGCAGTTGTCTGATCCTCTTTTCCTCCTCGTTTCTCTTCTCAGCCCACCTCTCGGCCTCTTGCACACACTTTTCCTTCATAGTCTTGATCATCTCTAGGTGCTTCTCGCTCTGCTCCTCCAGCTTGTTCTGGGCTGAGGACAGATCTCGCTCCAGGTGTTTGTTCTGCTCCTCTTTTAGGTCGAGCTCGTGCTTGAGTTGCTTCACCAGCTCCACCATGCTCTCCTCCATCTTCACTGCAGTCTCTTTCACAAACTGGATATCCACCACCATTTTCTTCTTTTCTTCTGCAATGAAGCGCTCCAGGTGCTGCCTGGTCCTCTCGGCCTCTCGCGCAAACTTTTCGTTCTCCTCCAGCTCGTTCTGGGCTGAGAACAGATCTCTCTCCAGGTTCTTGTTCCTCTCCTCTTTCAGTTCGATCTCGTGTTCCAGCTGGTTCGTCAGCTTCTCCCGGGTCTGTTGCATATTTTCCGCATTTTTCTGCAAAATCTGGAATTGCAGCCCGATCTTCTTGTTCTCTGTCTGGTACTTTGCAATGACGTCCTCCATTTTTCTGCTCCTCTCTTTTTGCTGCGTTTCCTTGGCCGCACACTTCTTGGCCTGCTCTTCTGACCTCTCGAACGCGGCGGTCAGAGCTCGTATCTTCTCCTGGAGTCTGCCCACTGTCTCCTGCAGGCCACGGCTCTTCTCCAGGCTCTCCTCTCGCTCCTTCTGCGCCTCCGTCTGCAGAGCCTGGATCTTCTCCTCCGCTGCACTGAGTTGACCTCTCAGTTCTTTCACCAGCGTCGCGTTTCTTCTGGAAAACGTCATCTCGAAATCTTATTGTTTTCTCACGACAATCGGAACAAAGTTGTGGTTGTTCTTCTTCCTTGGTGTTTTATGGTGGTTGGTGTCCAAGTGTTACATCTACTTCGTCTTTAGACTTCCTCAGACTCTGCTTCTTCTTCTTCTTCTTCTTTGGTGTTTAATGGCAGTTGGTATCGAAGTGTTACATGACCACCAGACTTTATTCTTTAGCCTTTTTTCTTTCTTTCTTCTTATGCGCCTTGAAAAGTGATGTCATCAAGAACTCTGGGCTGGAAGTGATGTCATCAAGAACTTTGGTAGGACTGGTAACCGTGAAAACCAAACTGATACTCTGGAGACATAAGCCCTGTCTCAATACTGCACACGACATCAGTGCATTTTCTGAACATGGAAAGTCGGGACAGTCTTCAGAGAGTTGAGAACGTGTTGGTCAGCACAGCGGTCAGCTACATCACCCCTCCCCCTTCTACATCACCCCTCCCCCTTCTACATCACTCTACATCACCCCTCCCCCTTCTACATCCCCCCTCCCCCGCCCACATCCCCCCTCCCCTTTCTACATCACCCCTCCCTCGCCCATATCCCCCCTCCCCCTGCCTACATGCCCCCTCCCCCTGTCTACATCCCCCCTCCCCCGCCTACATCCCCCCTCCCCCGCCTACATCACCCCTCCCCCTGCTTACATCACCCCTCCCCCTGTCTACATCCCCCCTCCCCCGCCTACATCACCCCTCCCCCTGCCTACAAAGATACACGCTGACGGTGGATTATTGAGCGTTGTTTGGATATTACGGCGACATAGAGGAACGCCTCGGTCCGTATGACGGGGAAGAGGAAGAGGAGGCGTGACCTGGTCGGTGACGATATGAACAGCGGGGAGGACTCCCCTGGAGCCACTGATCCTGTGCAGCGTAGGGCGTCTTCTTGCTCGTCTATGGAGGGCTCTCTCAGTGAGGAGCAGGGCGGGGAGGTTGCAGATATCGGGGATGTGAGTTCAGAGTGTAAGGTGTTCATAAAGCTCGCGCAGGATAATGCGTCCTTTAAGGGGTGGGATCCGATGGCGTTGACAAGGAGCCTGACTGTAGCTGTGGGAGTGGTCAAGCATGCGAGTGTCCTTAGGGATGGCTCGCTGCTGGTCGTGTGCAAGGACGTGGCTCAGCAAAGGAAGGCGATTGAAGCTAAGTGTCTGGGTGGGAAGGACATTCTTGTGTCTGATGCTGTAAGAGGCACGGTCAGGGGAGTTCTCGTAGGCGTCCCTACGACGACGTCTGTGGATGACATTAAGGAGAATTTGACTGGAGCTAAGGTGGTGGATGCTAGGCGGTTGAAGGTGACCCGGGATGGGGTAAGGTGTGACAGCCTGTCGATAATGATTAGATTTGAAGGTGAGATCCTGCCTCGTGTGGTGTGCGTTGGGTACATGCGCTATGGCGTACGCCCATATGTTCTGCCGCCCCTGCGTTGCTTCAAGTGCCAGCGCTTTGGGCATATTGCAGCGGTCTGTAGAGGGAAGCAGAGGTGTGGTAAATGTGCAGGAGACCACGAGTATGGGAAGTGTGACGAAGGAGCAAAACTCAAGTGCTGTAACTGTGGGGGAGAGCATAGCTCTGCCTACGGGGGATGCGTGTTCAGCAAGAGGGCTACTGAGGTGCAAAAAGTTAGAGCCTCTCAAGGCATATCCTACGCGGATGCGGTCAAGAAGGTGTCTGGTAGTCAGGTGAAGGTGGATGCAGTGCAGGCTGCCAGTGCTGCTGGTGACCTAGGCGACAGGGGAGGGGGCAGCGTTGCCCGTGGCCAGGGGGCGGTCCCCACTGGGATCCCTGTGAGTGTGGCTTCCACGGGCAGAGGCCCTGTGGGTGCGGAGGATGTACTGGTTGTGAAGAGGAAAGATTTCTTCCTCTTTATGGTGGAAGTGATTAACTGTACTGGTCTAACCAAGAAGAGATCCGAAAAGACTAGGATCATCGCTAAGGCTGCAGGGAAGTACTTTGGAGCTGGGGGTCCCGAGTGGACGGAGATAGAGGATGCGCTGCGGGAAGGCACCCTGCCCCATTCTGGCAGTGGGAGTGGGGGGGCTCCCGATGCGCCGTCAGGTTCCGGGGGCTCATAATGGCGGTGATTGTCTTGCAATGGAATGCGCATAGTCTTCGTGCTAATGGCCAGGAATTTAAGCATTTTGTCTCTACCTTGTTGAACAAGCCTCACGTGAACGTGGGCTTTGTAAAACAACAAAGACGTCCCATGACCTCATGGGCTTTGTACTTCCAAAGCAATGGAATAAGATTTTTTAAGGACTACGACAAAGTCTGAGGGGAGGAAGAACCAGTAGCCATGGCTGGCGGTAACGTAACAGGTCAAAGCAACACTCGGATGCCATGAAGTCTGGCGGTAATCAACAACAACAACAGATGCAACACTTGGATGCCAACCGCCATTATTGTACAAAATACGCCTACATCACCCATCCCCCGCCTACATCACCCCTCCCCCTGTCTACATCCCCCCTCCCCCTGCCTACATCACCCATCCCCCGCCTACATCACCCCTCCCCCGCCTACATCACCCCTCCCCCTGTCTACATCACCCCTCCCCCTGTCTACATCACCCCCCTGCCTACATCACCCCTCCCCCTGTCTACATCCCCCCTCCCCCGCCTACATCCCCCCTCCCCCTGCCTACATCCCCCCTCCCCCCACCTACATCCCCCCTCCCCCTGCCTACATCCCCCCTCCCCCTGCCTACATCACCCATCCCCCGCCTACATCACCCCTCCCCCCGCCTACATCACCCATCCCCCGCCTACATCACCCCTCCCCCCGCCTACATCACCCATCCCCCGCCTACATCACCCATCCCCCGCCTACATCCCCCCTCCCCCTGCCTACATCACCCATCCCCCGCCTACATCACCCCTCCCCCCGCCTACATCACCCCTCCCCCGCCTACATCACCCCTCCCCCTGTCTACATCACCCCCCTGCCTACATCACCCCTCCCCCTGTCTACATCCCCCCTCCCCCGCCTACATCCCCCCTCCCCCGCCTACATCCCCCCTCCCCCTGCCTACATCCCCCCTCCCCCCACCTACATCCCCCCTCCCCCTGCCTACATCACCCCTCCCCCCGCCTACATCACCCCTCCCCCCGCCTACATCACCCCTCCCCCGCCTACATCACCCATCCCCCGTCTACATCACCCATCCCCCGTCTACATCACCCCTCCCCCGCCTACATCACCCCTCCCCCGCCTACATCACCCCTCCCCCCGCCTACATCACCCCTCCCCCGCCTACATCACCCCTCCCCCGCCTACATCACCCCTCCCCCATCTACATCCCCCCTCCCCCATAAACAGTATAAACTTTATACTTTATACTTTATTTTTCATTCAACATTCACACGGTTCGAGATAGGGTAGGGTTTGCGTTAGGGTTATTTATGTCCTCATTGGCTTTTATGTTCAGTGTGATGTTTTAACTGTTTGTGACAAAGTAATGTTTTCATCCGTTCATCTAGGTCAATGGCAGTTATCTTAAGTTTGGGAGCAGGACCACACCCGTTTCACGCCCCTTCCTGCGGCCACACTATTTACTCCCTCCGACCCTCTTCTAATTATTATTCTAATTCATCTCCTCGATGTGGGTATCGAGGCCCCAAAACCACCTCCATGTCTGTGACTCGTGTTGTTCATGTTTCTTATATGTCAATAAACACTTTGTGTCTTATCTGGGCGTGGTCCTCTTAGCTGGGCGTGGTCCTCTTAGCTGGCCGTGGTCCTCTTAGCTGGGCGTGGTCCTCTTAGCTGGGCGTGGTCCTCTTAGCTGGGCGTGGTCCTCGCTAGTGAAGGATGTCTGTGCCAAATGTAATTTGCATGCGCCAAAGTACATTTTTTGTCCCATTAAAAATGCTTGTAAACCAGAAGTGTAAGTCTGTGGCAATATTTGTTAAGTTGCCACGGTAACATGCTTGCCATCATTGGCTTGTTTTGTTCAAAATGACAGAGGATGTCTGTGCCAAAATCGAAGTACATTTTATTCAAATGTTCAAGGGGGCGCTGTAGAGCCTTTGTAAAATATAGCTACATTTACTGCACATCATTGCGTCCAGCTCATAATAGAACGTCCCATGCTTGAGATGCGCAAGTTTTGTTAACGAGCTTGTCACGCCCACATTGTCTCTAATCGCACTCGTGTGGAGTTCATTTTGTAAAAAATTCGGTTGTTTTTACTTGTCCTGACTTGAGGTACATTTGTACCAATTCTAATGTATTTTGAAATTTTAGGTGGCGCTAGCGAGTCATTTTGCGTCATATTTTTGAGAAACAAAAAAAACTAAATTTTCAGCAATCCTGAATTTTGGATAAAAAAAAAATGTTTTTAATGTTCAGGGGGTAAAAATTGGGGTGATTTCAAAATAAATACAAAGAATAATAAAGGAAAGTCTTTTCTGGATTTTTTTTCCACTTTAAAAACATGATTTTGTCGCATTGTGCCCGGTCATAAATCAACCCGTTATACATTTGTTTCAGGTGTCTACAACAAATAGATTGTCTTTTATGAATTTTTAAATATCAAATTTGGAGAGGGCGCTAGAGAGACATTTTATTATCTTGCAGAACGGAGCCAATTACAGAGCTGGAAACAGGCGATGTTTTAACAGTCTTTAATAGCGCAGAACAGAAATGTACAAAGTCACTGGTGATGTCATAACGACAAAGGGGAGGTCCTTCCAGCGGTGTCAGAGGGCAGGCGAGAGGCGGAGTCCTTAAGCCGTTCCAGGTTCGAAACACAGGCCAACAGCAACGTCAGAGGTCAAGAGGTCAGGCAGAAGGAATACTCAGGATGGTTCAAGGTCGATGACGGCAACAGGATCACGAGGAGCAGGCGGAGTCAGAGTCAGAACAGGAATCAAAATATCAGAACATTCAAATACTAGAGCAGAACAGAGCGACGCAGACAATCTCGCACTGAACAGAGGAAACTAAAATACTACACCCAGTGATCAACAAGCAGATGCAGCTGTGAACCCACGCACAGGTGTGAAGAGCCTGTGATGAGCTGAGAGGCAAGGGGGCGGTAACCAGAGAGACAAGGGGGCGGTAACCAGAGAGGCAAGGGGGCGGTAACCAGAGAGACAAGGGGGGCGGTAACCAGAGAGACAAGGGGGCGGTAACCAGAGAGACAAGGGGGGCGGTAACCAGAGAGACAAGGGGGCGGTAACCAGAGAGGCAAGGGGGCGGTAACCAGAGAGGCAAGGGGGCGGTAACCAGAGAGGCAAGGGGGCGGTAACCAGAGAGACAAGGGGGGCGGTAACCAGAGAGACAAGGGGGCGGTAACCAGAGAGACAAGGGGGCGGTAACCAGAGAGGAGAACAGGAAGGGAGGAGGAAACGAAGAGGAGCAGAGACAGAGACACCGTGAATAAAACAAGACAAACTCCACATCACCAGACGGGACCATGACACTTGCCACTACATTTGCATATCATTGCGTTCAGGTTGGAAATAACACACGCTCCAATAACATTTTTAAACTAGTTTTTTTTTTTCAAGAAATGTCAATTTTTAATAAAAAATCCCAAAACTGTGATTTTGTTTAAAATTCTTGATCTGGGCGAATCAGCTTCAAATGTATCACATGTCATTGCTCAGGGGTGTTTTCTTTTTTTCATTTAAATGATCATAAACCAACCTCAGGCACCACATGACTCTCAGTATAAGACCTGTACAGGAACCCCCGGCACCACATGACTCTCAGTATAAGACCTGTACAGGAACCTCAGGCACCACATGACTCTCAGTATAAGACCTGTACAGGAACCTCAGGCACCACATGACTCTCAGTATAAGACCTGTACAGGAACCCCCGGCACCACATGACTCTCAGTATAAGACCTGTACAGGAACCTCAGGCACCACATGACTCTCAGTATGAGACCTGTACAGGAACCTCAGGCACCACATGACTCTCAGTATAAGACCTGTACAGGAACCCCCGGCACCACATGACTCTCAGTATAAGACCTGTACAGGAACCTCAGGCACCACATGACTCTCAGTATGAGACCTGTACAGGAACCTCAGGCACCACATGACTCTCAGTATAAGACCTGTACAGGAACCCCCGGCACCACATGACTCTCAGTATAAGACCTGTACAGGAACCTCCGGCACCACATTACTCTCAGTATAAGACCTGTACAGGAACCTCAGGCACCACATGACTCTCAGTATAAGACCTGTACAGGAACCCCCGGCACCACATGACTCTCAGTATAAGACCTGTACAGGAACCTCAGGCACCACATGACTCTCAGTATAAGACCTGTACAGGAACCTCCGGCACCACATGACTCTCAGTATAAGACCTGTACAGGAACCTCAGGCACCACATGACTCTCAGTATATAAGACCTGTACAGGAACCTCCGGCACCACATGACTCTCAGTATAAGTCCTGTACAGGAACCCCCGGCACCACATGACTCTCAGTATGAGACCTGTACAGGAACCTCAGGCACCACATGACTCTCAGTATAAGACCTGTACAGGAACCCCCGGCACCACATGACTCTCAGTATAAGACCTGTACAGGAACCTCCGGCACCACATGACTCTCAGTATAAGACCTGTACAGGAACCTCAGGCACCACATGACTCTCAGTATAAGACCTGTACAGGAACCTCAGGCACCACATGACTCTCAGTATAAGACCTGTACAGGAACCCCCGGCACCACATGACTCTCAGTATAAGACCTGTACAGGAACCCCCGGCACCACATGACTCTCAGTATAAGACCTGTACAGGAACCCCCGGCACCACATGACTCTCAGTATAAGACCTGTACAGGAACCTCAGGCACCACATGACTCTCAGTATAAGACCTGTACAGGAACCTCAGGCACCACATGACTCTCAGTATAAGACCTGTACAAGTACCCCCGGCACCACATGACTCTCAGTATAAGACCTGTACAGGAACCTCAGGCACCACATTACTCTCAGTATAAGACCTGTACAGGAACCTCAGGCACCACATGACTCTCAGTATAAGACTTGTACAGGAACCCCCGGCACCACATGACTCTCAGTATAAGACCTGTACAGGAACCCCCGGCACCACATGACTCTCAGTATAAGACCTGTACAGGAACCTCAGGCACCACATGACTCTCAGTATAAGACCTGTACAGGAACCTCAGGCACCACATGACTCTCAGTATAAGACCTGTACAGGAACCCCCGGCACCACATGACTCTCAGTATAAGAACTGTACAGGAACCTCAGGCACCACATGACTCTCAGTATAAGACCTGTACAGGAACCCCCGGCACCACATGACTCTCAGTATAAGACCTGTACAGGAACCTCAGGCACCACATTACTCTCAGTATAAGACCTGTACAGGAACCCCCGGCACCACATGACTCTCAGTATAAGACCTGTACAGGAACCTCAGGCACCACATGACTCTCAGTATAAGACCTGTACAGGAACCTCCGGCACCACATGACTCTCAGTATAAGACCTGTACAGGAACCTCAGGCACCACATGACTCTCAGTATAAGACCTGTACAGGAACCTCCGGCACCACATGACTCTCAGTATAAGACCTGTACAGGAACCCCCGGCACCACATGACTCTCAGTATAAGACCTGTACAGGAACCTCAGGCACCACATGACTCTCAGTATAAGACCTGTACAGGAACCTCCGGCACCACATGACTCTCAGTATAAGACCTGTACAAGAACCCCCGGCACCACATGACTCTCAGTATAAGACCTGTACAGGAACCTCAGGCACCACATGACTCTCAGTATAAGACCTGTACAGGAACCTCAGGCACCACATGACTCTCAGTATAAGACCTGTACAGGAACCCCCGGCACCACATGACTCTCAGTATGAGACCGTTGAGCTTCACATGAAATAAAGTCAAAGTACACACAAAGTAAACCCCGCCTCCTTTTTATTTGAATAAGGTTTTGAATGTGATATATCTAGAGATGACTTTATTCCACTCGTCAAACAGCCGGTTGTGGATGGAAATCGACAGATCTTTTTGAATAGTAATAAAAAGGGGGCATCATTTGTCTCCAGTCACTAGCAAAGACCACGCCCCCAGCTGCGATGCAAAGTGTTTATTGAAATGTGAGAAACATGAAGTACACAAATGTACAGAAACAGCTGCAGTTTCGGGGCTTCTGGCGATGAGGGCTGTATGGGCCTCGAGACCCCCATAGGACACAGCTGTATGTGATCTGGATGCTTAAATAGTGTAGCAGCAGGAAGGGGCGTGGTCCTGCTCCTGAACGTAAGATAACAAACTTATCTTCATTAATGCTTGATAGTTCTTTATGAAGTACCACACCTAAATATCTAAGAAACTGTTTGCCATTTAAAGTTGTAAGTCTCTCTCTAGGACAGAGGGGGGCGCCAGAGACAGAGGATTTCACTCTTTTGTACGTTCATTTAGTATCTGGACAACAGGACATATAACTCCTGTGTCTCCACAAACCTGACTGACATGGCATTAAACAGACCTGTCTCCATGGAGACTGTGAGGAGACATGAGGAGACTTTACACCTCAGAAAGTTACAGACTGTGGCTTTATTCATTTATGAATCATACAACATTTAGTTTATCAGATATTTTTGAATAAAATGAACACGTGTTTTTATTATTATTATATGAGAATGAGCCGCTCTGCTCATGAATATGCAACTGATGGGGCGTGTCCAAAACTAACTGTGAGGCTGCACTTCCTCAAACTGCACAATCTGCATGTGAAGTCCTGCTTTAGTCCTGCTTTAGTCCTGCTTTAGACCTGGTTTAGACCTGGTTTAGTCCTGCTTTAGACCTGGTTTAGTCCTGCTTTAGACCTGGTTTAGACCTGGTTTAGACTTGGTTTAGACCTGGTTTAGTCCTGGTTTAGTCCTGGTTTAGACCTGGTTTAGACCTGGTTTAGTCCTGCTTTAGACCTGGTTTAGTCCTGGTTTAGTCCTGGTTTAGTCCTGCTTTAGTCCTGGTTTAGTCCTGCTTTAGACCTGCTTTAGACCTGGTTTAGTCCTGGTTTAGTCCTGCTTTAGACCTGGTTTAGTCCTGGTTTAGTCCTGGTTTAGTCCTGCTTTAGACCTGGTTTAGACCTGGTTTAGACCTGGTTTAGTCCTGCTTTAGACCTGGTTTAGTCCTGGTTTAGTCCTGGTTTAGTCCTGCTTTAGACCTGCTTTAGACCTGGTTTAGTCCTGGTTTAGTCCTGCTTTAGACCTGGTTTAGTCCTGGTTTAGTCCTGGTTTAGTCCTGGTTTAGTCCTGGTTTAGTCCTGCTTTAGACCTGGTTTAGTCCTGGTTTAGTCCTGGTTTAGTCCTGCTTTAGACCTGGTTTAGTCCTGGTTTAGTCCTGCTTTAGACCTGGTTTAGTCCTGGTTTAGTCCTGCTTTAGACCTGGTTTAGTCCTGGTTTAGTCCTGCTTTAGACCTGGTTTAGTCCTGGTTTAGTCCTGCTTTAGACCTGGTTTAGTCCTGCTTTAGACCTGGTTTAGTCCTGGTTTAGTCCTGCTCCTGGTGTAATTCTGGTCCTGCTTTTTCCTGGTTTTGGTCTGAGCGTCAAACAGTGAGTGATATTTTTAGAGTTTTCTCTTTCTCCATCTGTTTGCATAGAACTTCAGGAAAACAAAGACCTAGTTTAGACCTGGTTTTGATCTGGTTTAGTTCTGGTTTAGACTTGGTTTAGACCTGTTTTAGATCTGGTTTAGTTCTGGTTTAGACCTGGTTTAGACCTGGTTTAGACCTGGCTTAGACCTGGTTTAGTTCTGGTTTAGACCTGGTTTAGACCTGGTTTAGACCTGGTTTAGACCTGGTTTAGTCCTGGTTTAGACCTGGTTTAGACCTGGTTTAGTTCTGGTTTAGACCTGGTTTAGACCTGGTTTAGACCTGGTTTAGTTCTGGTTTAGACCTGGTTTAAACCTGGTTTAGTCCTGGTTTAGACCTGGTTTAGTTCTGGTTTAGACCTGGTTTAGTTCTGGTTTAGACCTGGTTTAGTCCTGGTTTGGACCAGGTTTAGTCCTGGTTTAGACCTGGTTTAGTTCTGGTTTAGACCTGGTTTAGACCTGGTTTAGTCCTGGTTTAGACCCGGTTTTGACCTGGTTTAGTCCTGGTTTAGACCTGGTTTAGTTCTGGTTTAGACCTGGTTTAGTCCTGGTTTAGACCTGGTTTAGACCTGGTTTAGACCTGGTTTAGTCCTGGTTTAGTCCTGGTTTGGACCTGGTTTAGACCTGGTTTAGACCTGGTTTAGTCCTGGTTTAGACCTGGTTTAGACCTGGTTTAGTCCTGGTTTAGACCTGGTTTGGACCTGGTTTAGTCCATTCCAAAAGTACATTCTAAAAGTACATTATAAAGTACATTATAAAGTACATTATAAAGTACATTATAAAGTACATTATAAAGTACATTATAAAGTACATTATAAAGTACATTATAAAGTACATTATAAAGTACATTATAAAGTACATTATAAAGTATCCATGTATGGTGTCCACGGCAGGAGTTCTGAGGCCCAAGTTCATAGTTCTAAAGTGGATGTATCATTAAGGCGGCGTGTTGAATTTGCATGTTCTTCACGTCTGCATAGGTTTCCTCCAGTTTCCCCGCCCACTAAAAAATGTACAACAGGCTCCTCCCCTCCCTTCTGGTGAGCTCCACCTGGTCCAAGGGTCTCTCCCAGTGAGCTCCACCTGGTCCAAGGGTCTCCTGGTGAGCTCCACCTGGTCCAAGGGTCTCTCCCAGTGAGCTCCACCTGGTCCAAGGGTCTCTCCTGGTGAGCTCCACCTGGTCCAAGGGTCTCTCCCAGTGAGCTCCACCTGGTCCAAGGGTCTCCTGGTGAGCTCCACCTGGTCCAAGGGTCTCTCCCGGTGAGCTCCACCTGGTCCAAGGGTCTCCTGGTGAGCTCCACCTGGTCCAAGGGTCTCTCCTGGTGAGCTCCACCTGGTCCAAGGGTCTCTCCTGGTGAGCTCCACCTGGTCCAGGGGTCTCTCCTGGTGCACCGTCTCAAACAAAGACACGAGAGATAAAAGTGTTGAATGACAGTTCTCTGCCTGGAATGGAGCAAAGGATCATGGTCCGTGTAGTTTCTCTTAGACTTGAAATATTGTGAAGCCCATGATACTGTGAGACGATTGGACACATGGTTCCATCCTGCTGGTGGTCAGAAGCTCATGGTTCCATCCTGCTGGTGGTCAGAAGCACATGGTTCCATCCTGCTGGTGGTCAGAAGCTCATGGTTCCATCCTGCTCGTGGTCAGAAGCTCATGGTTCCATCCTGCTCGTGGTCAGAAGCTCATGGTTCCATCCTGCTGGTGGTCAGAAGCTCATGGTTCCATCCTGCTGGTGGTCAGAAGCTCATGGTTCCATCCTGCTGGTGGTCAGAAGCTCATGGTTCCATCCTGCTGGTGGTCAGAAGCTCAT
Source organism: Eucyclogobius newberryi (assembly GCF_026437365.1). NCBI lineage: Eukaryota > Metazoa > Chordata > Actinopteri > Gobiiformes > Gobiidae > Eucyclogobius > Eucyclogobius newberryi. Next base: position 1,522,629 of record NW_027316389.1, on the reverse strand, counting down.
GGTTCCATCCTGCTGGTGGTCAGAAGCTCATGGTTCCATCCTGCTGGTGGTCAGAAGCACATGGTTCCATCCTGCTGGTGGTCAGAAGCTCATGGTTCCATCCTGCTGTTGGTCAGAAGCTCATGGTTCCATCCTGCTCGTGGTCAGAAGCTCATGGTTCCATCCTGCTGGTGGTCAGAAGCTCATGGTTCCATCCTGCTCGTGGTCAGAAGCTCATGGTTCCATCCTGCTGGTGGTCAGAAGCTCATGGTTCCATCCTGCTGGTGGTCAGAAGCTCATGGTTCCATCCTGCTCGTGGTCAGAAGCTCATGGTTCCATCCTGCTGGTGGTCAGAAGCTCATGGTTCCATCCTGGTTCCATCCTGCTGGTGGTCAGAAGCACATGGTTCCATCCTGCTGGTGTCAGAAGCTCATGGTTCCATCTTGCTGGTGGTCAGAAGCTCATGGTTCCATCCTGCTGGTGGTCAGAAGCACATGGTTCCATCCTGCTGGTGGTCAGAAGCTCATGGTTCCATCCTGCTGGTGGTCAGAAGCTCATGGTTCCATCCTGCTGGTGGTCAGAAGCTCATGGTTCCATCCTGCTGGTGGTCAGAAGCTAATGGTTCCATCCTGCTGGTGGTCAGAAGCTCATGGTTCCATCCTGCTGGTGGTCAGAAGCTCATGGTTCCATCCTGCTCGTGGTCAGAAGCTCATGGTTCCATCTTGCTGGTGGTCAGAAGCTCATGGTTCCATCCTGCTGGTGGTCAGAAGCTCATGGTTCCATCCTGCTGGTGGTCAGAAGCTCATGGTTCCATCCTGCTGGTGGTCAGAAGCTAATGGTTCCATCCTGCTGGTGGTCAGAAGCTCATGGTTCTATCCTGCTCGTGGTCAGAAGCTCATGGTTCCATCCTGCTGGTGGTCAGAAGCTCATGGTTCCATCCTGCTGGTGGTCAGAAGCTCATGGTTCCATCCTGCTGGTGGTCAGAAGCACATGGTTCCATCCTGCTGGTGGTCAGAAGCTCATGGTTCCATCCTGCTGTTGGTCAGAAGCTCATGGTTCCATCCTGCTCGTGGTCAGAAGCTCATGGTTCCATCCTGCTGGTGGTCAGAAGCTCATGGTTCCATCCTGCTGGTGGTCAGAAGCTCATGGTTCCATCCTGCTGGTGGTCAGAAGCTCATGGTTCCATCCTGCTCGTGGTCAGAAGCTCATGGTTCCATCCTGCTGGTGGTCAGAAGCTCATGGTTCCATCCTGCTGTTGGTCAGAAGCTCATGGTTCCATCCTGCTCGTGGTCAGAAGCTCATGGTTCCATCCTGCTGGTGGTCAGAAGCTCATGGTTCCATCCTGCTGGTGGTCAGAAGCTCATGGTTCCATCCTGCTGGTGGTCAGAAGCTCATGGTTCCATCCTGCTGGTGGTCAGAAGCTCATGGTTCCATCCTGCTGGTGGTCAGAAGCTCATGGTTCCATCCTGCTGGTGGTCAGAAGCTCATGGTTCCATCCTGCTGGTGGTCAGAAGCTCATGGTTCCATCCTGCTCGTGGTCAGAAGCTCATGGTTCCATCTTGCTGGTGGTCAGAAGCTCATGGTTCCATCCTGCTGGTGGTCAGAAGCTCATGGTTCCATCCTGCTGGTGGTCAGAAGCTCATGGTTCCATCCTGCTGGTGGTCAGAAGCTAATGGTTCCATCCTGCTGGTGGTCAGAAGCTCATGGTTCCATCCTGCTGGTGGTCAGAAGCTCATGGTTCCATCCTGCTGGTGGTCAGAAGCTCATGGTTCCATCCTGCTGGTGGTCAGAAGCTCATGGTTCCATCCTGCTGGTGGTCAGAAGCACATGGTTCCATCCTGCTGGTGGTCAGAAGCTCATGGTTCCATCCTGCTGGTGGTCAGAAGCTCATGGTTCCATCCTGCTGGTGGTCAGAAGCTCATGGTTCCATCCTGCTGGTGGTCAGAAGCACATGGTTCCATCCTGCTGGTGGTCAGAAGCTCATGGTTCCATCCTGCTGGTGGTCAGAAGCACATGGTTCCATCCTGCTGGTGGTCAGAAGCTCATGGTTCCATCCTGCTGGTGGTCAGAAGCTCATGGTTCCATCCTGCTGGTGGTCAGAAGCTCATGGTTCCATCCTGCTGGTGGTCAGAAGCTCATGGTTCCATCCTGCTGGTGGTCAGAAGCTCATGGTTCCATCCTGCTGGTGGTCAGAAGCTCATGGTTCCATCCTGCTCGTGGTCAGAAGCTCATGGTTCCATCCTGCTCGTGGTCAGAAGCTCATGGTTCCATCCTGCTGGTGGTCAGAAGCTCATGGTTCCATCCTGCTGGTGGTCAGAAGCTCATGGTTCCATCCTGCTGGTGGTCAGAAGCTCATGGTTCCATCCTGCTGGTGGTCAGAAGCTCATGGTTCCATCCTGCTGGTGGTCAGAAGCTCATGGTTCCATCCTGCTGGTGGTCAGAAGCTCATGGTTCCATCCTGCTCGTGGTCAGAAGCTCATGGTTCCATCCTGCTCGTGGTCAGAAGCTCATGGTTCCATCCTGCTGGTGGTCAGAAGCTCATGGTTCCATCCTGCTGGTGGTCAGAAGCTCATGGTTCCATCCTGCTGGTGGTCAGAAGCTCATGGTTCCATCCTGCTGGTGGTCAGAAGCTCATGGTTCCATCCTGCTGGTGGTCAGAAGCTCATGGTTCCATCCTGCTGGTGGTCAGAAGCTCATGGTTCCATCCTGCTGGTGGTCAGAAGCTCATGGTTCCATCCTGCTGGTGGTCAGAAGCTCATGGTTCCATCCTGCTGGTGGTCAGAAGCTCATGGTTCCATCCTGCTGGTGGTCACTGATGTGACCTGACGATCACAGGAAACTTTTATAAATGTTCAATACAATAAATGCTGGTCGATTTAAACTACAAAGAACACAAAAGGTTCTCGACTCGGGAAAGTAAATGTGATTTTCTTGAGCGGTCAGTCGGTCGGTCGGTCGGTCGGTCGGTCGGTCAGTCGGTCGGTCAGTCGGTCAGTCGGTCAGTCGGTCGGTCAGTCGGTCAGTCGGTCAGTCGGTCGGTCAGTCGGTCAGTCGGTCAGTCGGTCGGTCAGTCGGTCAGTCGGTCAGTCGGTCGGTCAGTCGGTCAGTCGGTCGGTCGGTCGGTCAGTCGGTCAGTCGGTCGGTCAGTCGGTCGGTCAGTCGGTCAGTCGGTCAGCACCACGCTCGGCTCTGTGGGACTGAACAGTTGTTGTTGTTTGTGTTTTCAGGTGAAGATGAGCAGGAACCATCCTCCTCTCTGTAAACAACAGTCCATGAGCTGCTTTGAGAAAGGTACGAGCTGTTTCCTCTGAGGGACATGTCCCAGAGTCCTCTGTCCTTAGCTCCTCCTTCTGTCCTTAGCTCCTCCTTCTGTCCTTAGCTCCTCCTTCTGTCCTTAGCTCCTCCTTCTGTCCTTAGCTCCTCCTTCTGTCCTTAGATCCTCCGTCTGTCCTTAGCTCCTCCTTCTGTCCTTAGCTCCTCCTTCTGTCCTTAGATCCTCCGTCTGTCCTTAGCTCCTCCTTCTGTCCTTAGCTCCTCCTTCTGTCCTTAGCTCCTCCTTCTGTCCTTAGATCCTCCTTCTGTCCTTAGCTCCTCCTTCTGTCCTTAGATCCTCCTTCTGTCCTTAGCTCCTCCTTCTGTCCTTAGCGCCTCCATCTGTCCTTAGCTCCTCCTTCTGTCCTTAGATCCTCCTTCTGTCCTTAGCACCTCCTTCTGTCCTTAGATCCTCCTTCTGTCCTTAGATCCTCCTTCTGTCCTTAGCACCTCCTTCTGTCCTTAGATCCTCCTTCTGTCCTTAGCACCTCCTTCTGTCCTTAGATCCTCCTTCTGTCCTTAGATCCTCCTTCTGTCCTTAGCACCTCCTTCTGTCCTTAGATCCTCCTTCTGTCCTTAGCTCCTCCTTCTGTCCTTAGATCCTCCTTCTGTCCTTAGCTCCTCCTTCTGTCCTTAGCTCCTCCTTCTGTCCTTAGATTCTCCTTCTGTCCTTAGATCCTCCTTCTGTCCTTAGCTCCTCCTTCTGTCCTTAGATTCTCCTTCTGTCCTTAGCTCCTCCTTCTGTCCTTAGCTCCTCCTTCTGTCCTTAGCTCCTCCTTCTGCAGGAAAAACTACAAAACCTCTTTGTGAAAAAGTATAACCTGGAGGAGTTCCACATGAAGGAGAGAGAGACAGTGGAGCTGGAACCGGTTCTTCATCGGGAGAACCGGTTCTTCAGGAGGAGAACCGGTTCTTCAGGAGGAGAACCAGTTCTTCAGGAGGAGAACCAGTTCTTCAGGAGGAGAACCAGTTCTTCAGGAGGAGAACCAGTTCCCTTCTGGAGGAGAACCAGTTCATCAGGAGGAGAACCAGTTCTTCCGTGAATATGAAGAACCGTTCATCTGGAGTAGAGAGCGTTTCTCCAGGATCATCTGGATCCACAGGTCATGTGACTGTTTCACTCCCGACAGGAAGTGAGAGAAGAAGAAAAGACAATAAACAAACACAAGTTAAATTAAATATTAGATATAGTTTGATAGAATAAGTCTTTATTAGAGGATAGAGCTCATACTTCCCCCAGAGTTGCTGCTAGGGCAGCGGAGCTGAAACTGTAGCTTTATATTTCTGTTCCTCACTGGTCTGACCATAAGTCATTTAAAGAGTTTTAATCCTGGACTTAAATGAAGAGACTGTGTCGCCACTTTAACATGGACAGGACTCTACCTCCTACTGTGCTTTTAGAGACTCTTGGGACCACCAGAAGGCTCTACCTCGTACTGTGCTTTTAGAGACTCTTGGGACCATCAGAAGGCTCTACCTCCTACTGTGCTTTTAGAGACTCTTGGGACCACCAGAAGGCTCTACCTCCTACTGTGCTTTTAGAGACTCTTGGGACCACCAGAAGGCTCTACCTCCTACTGTGCTTTTAGAGACTCTTGGCACCATCAGAAGGCTCCAGCATCTAGAGAGTGAAGAACTCTGTTTGGATGATATTGTTCTATAGCATCTTTGAGGTGGGAGGGGCCATGTCAGGAGGAGGAGTTTAAATGTGATTCTAAACAGGACAGCAGCCAGTGAAGAGACTCCAGCACCGGCGTAATGTGCTCTCTTCTTTTAGTTCCTGTTGTAATCTTGCTGCTGCATTTTGAACCAGTTTAAAGTTTCTTATGGAGCTTTTAGGACCTGCTGTGAGCAGGAGTTACAGGAGAATCGAGACGTTACAGATGCAGGAGACGTTTCAGCTTCACTTTTAGGCCGGATTCTTCTGATTTGATCTTTATTACACAGATGAAAGAGTCTGTTTTACAGACTTGATTTATATGAGCTTTAAATCAGAGTCTGAGGTTTCATCTGCTCAGATGAAGCGTCTCGTACATGTTTAGGACCAGCACAATGACCTCCAGCACAATGACCTCCAGCACAATGACCTCCAGCACAATGACCTCCAGCACAATGACCTCCAGCACAATGACCTCCTGCACAATGACCTCCAGCACAATGACCTCCAGCACAATGACCTCCAGCACAATGACCTCCAGCACAATGACCTCCAGCACAATGACCTCACACAAACTCAGAAGGGAAAAGTACAATCAAACAACAACAACAACAACAACAACAACAACAACAACAACAACCCAAAAGAAAGTGCTTTAGTTGATTTGTTGTTTTTCTTGTATCAGTCGACTTTAAGTTCAATAAATATTTCTATTGAACAAAAACAGAAATAAATGTCTCCATTGAGTCTTCACTGGACCAAGATCCTGGTCTTGTTCTGGACTTGGTCTGGACTTGGTCTGGTCTTGGTCTGGACTTGGTCTGGTCTTGGTCTGGACTTGGTCTGGTCTTGGTCTGGTCTTGGTCTGGTCTTGGTCTGGACTTGGTCTGGACTTGGTCTGGTCTTGGTCTTGGTCTGGTCTTGGTCTGGACTTTATTCTGTGTTGAAAAGTCAGACACAGAGAAAGGTGCAGTTCTCTGAAGGATTTGGAGTGAATTATATGATCTGACTTTTTCACACAAAAACAGACAAAGTCCTGGTTCTGGTTCTGATCCTGTTCCTGGTCCTGGTTCTGGTCCTGGTCCTGGTTCTGGTTCTGGTTCTGGTTCTGGTTCTGGTTCTCATAAACTCTTGGGTGTTGAAAGCTTGTTATTTATGAAGTGCAACAGAGTTTCCATGTTCAGAACCTTTAAATAGACGTTGTCCTGCTTCAGCTGCTGCAGACGGCACATGGCACAGAGACTGGACCAGAGGGACGGAGACACTTCAGAGGACGGACACACTTCAGAGGACGGAGACACTTCAGAGGATGGAGACACTTCAGAGGACGGAGACACTTTAGAGGACGGAGACACTTTAGAGGACGGAGACGCTTTAGAGGACGGAGACGCTTTAGAGGACGGAGACACTTTAGAGGACGGAGACACTTTAGAGGACGGAGACACTTTAGAGGACGGAGACACTTTAGAGGACGCAGACACTTAAGAGGACGGAGAAACTTTAGAGGACGGAGACGCTTCCACAGCCCCAGAGTGGACAGTTGAGCAGCAGAGTGTTCTGTCCCTCTCGCTGCTGAGAGACGAGAAAAAAGCCTTTGAAACAAAGAAGGAGATAAAGTCTTAAAGAGATCGAATCGCCCGAGTCGGACCATGGACAAGAACACTGAAGGTAAGAGACGAGAGCGAGACAGGAGCGAGACGAGAGCGGGGCGAGAGCGAGACACGAGCGGGACGAGAGCGAGACGAGAGCGAGACACGAGTGGGACGAGAGCGAGACATGGGCGAGACGAGAGCGGGACGAGAGCGGGACGCGAGCGGGACGAGAGCGAGACGAGAGCGATACGAGAGCGAGACGAGAGCGAGACGAGAGCGAGACATGGGCGAGACAAGAGCGAGACACGAGCTAGATGAGAGCGGGACGAGAGCGAGACATGGGCGAGACGAGAGCGGGACGAGAACGGGACGCGAGCGGGACGCGAGCGGGACGAGAGCGAGACGAGAGCGAGACGAGAGCGAGACGAGAGCGAGACACGAGCTAGATGAGAGCGGGACGAGAGCGAGACATGGGCGAGACGAGAGCGAGACGAGAGCGAGACGAGAGCGAGACGAGAGCGAGACGAGAGCGAGACATGGGCGAGACGAGAGCGAGACACGAGCTAGATGAGAGCGGGACGAGAGCGAGACATGGGCGAGACGAGAGCGGGACGAGAACGGGACGCGAGCGGGACGCGAGCGGGACGAGAGCGAGACGAGAGCGATACGAGAGCGAGACGAGAGCGAGACGAGAGCGAGACGAGAGCGAGACGAGAGCGAGACACGAGCGGGACGAGAGCGAGACGAGAGCGAGACGAGAGCGAGACGAGAGCGAGACGAGAGCGAGACATGGGCGAGACGAGAGCGGGACGCGAGCGGGACGAGAGCGGGACGATAGCGAGACACGAGCGAGACACGAGCGAGACGAGAGCGGGACGAGAGCGAGACACGGGCGGGACACGAGCGGGACGAGAGCGAGACACGAGCGAGACGAGAGCGAGACGAGAGCGGGGCAAGAGCGAGACGAGAGCGGGACGAGAGCGAGACGAGAGCGAGACACGAGCGGGACGAGAGCGAGACACGAGCGAGACACGAGCGAGACACGAGCGAGACACGAGCGAAACGAGAGCGAGACATGGGCGAGACGAGAGCGAGACGAGAGCGAGACGAGAGCGAGACATGGGCGAGACGAGAGCGAGACACGAGCTAGATGAGAGCGGGACGAGAGCGAGACACGAGCGGGACACGAGCGGGACGAGAGCGAGACACGAGCAGGACGAGAGCGAGACACGAGCGAGACATGAGCGAGACACGAGCGGGACAAGAGCGAGACGAGAGCGAGACACGAGCGAGACACGAGCGGGACGAGAGCGAGACGAGAGCGAGACACGAGCGGGACGAGAGCGAGACGAGAGCGAGACACGAGCGGGACGAGAGCGAGACGAGAGCGAGACGAGAGCGAGACACGAGCGGGACGAGAGCGAGACACGAGCGAGACACGAGCGAAACGAGAGCGAGACACGAGCGAAACGAGAGCGAAACGAGAGCGAGACGAGAGCGAGACATGGGCGAGACACGAGCGAGACATGGGCGAGACACGAGCGAGACGAGAGGGAGACATGGGGGAGACGAGAGCGAGACACGAGCTAGACGAGAGCGGGACGAGAGCGAGACACGAGCAGGACACGAGCGGGACGAGAGCGAGACACGAGCGGGACACGAGCGGGACGAGAGCGAGACACGAGCGAGACACGAGCGAGACACGAGCGAGACAAGAGCGGGACAAGAGCGAGTGAGAGCGGGACACGAGCGAGACGAGAGCGAGACGAGAGCGAGACGAGAGCGAGACGAGAGCGAGACGAGAGCGAGACACGAGCAGGACGAGAGCGAGACGAGAGCGAGATACGAGCGGGTCGAGAGCGAGACGAGAGCGAGACACGAGCGGGACGAGAGCGAGACATGGGCGAGACGAGAGCGAAACACGAGCGGGACGAGAGCGAGATGAGAGCGAGACACGAGCGGGTCGAGAGCGAGACGAGAGCGAGACACGAGCGAGACACGAGCGAGACATGGGCGAGACGAGAGCGAAACACGAGCGGGACGAGAGCGAGACGAGAGCGAGACACGAGCGGGACGAGAGCGAGACGAGAGCGAGACGAGAGCGAGACACGAGCGAGACACGAGCGAGACACGAGCGGGACGAGAGCGAGACGAGAGCGAGAAACGAGCGGGACGAGAGCGAGACACGAGTGAGACACGAGCGGGACAAGAGCGAGTGAGAGCGAGACGAGAGCGAGACACGAGCAAGACGAGAGCGAGACACGAGTGAGACACGAGCGGGACGAGAGCGAGACGAGAGCGAGACGAGAGCGAGACGAGAGCGAGACACGAGCGAGACACGAGCGAGACACGAGCGGGACGAGAGCGAGACGAGAGCGAGAAACGAGCGGGACGAGAGCGAGACACGAGTGAGACACGAGCGGGACAAGAGCGAGTGAGAGCGAGACGAGAGCGAGACACGAGCAAGACGAGAGCGAGACACGAGTGAGACACGAGCGGGACGAGAGCGAGACGAGAGCGAGACGAGAGCGAGACGAGAGCGAGACACGAGCGAGACACGAGCGAGACACGAGCGAGACACGAGCGAGACGAGAGCGAGAAACGAGCGGGACGAGAGCGAGACACGAGCGAGACACGAGCGAGACACGAGCGGGACGAGAGCGAGACGAGAGCGAGACACGAGCGGGACGAGAGCGAGACAAGAGCGGGACACGAGCGAGACACGAGCGAGACACAAGCGAGACACGAGCGGGACGAGAGCGAGACGAGAGCGAGACACGAGCGGGACACGAGCGGGACAAGAGCGAGTGAGAGCGAGACGAGAGCGAGACACGAGCAAGACGAGAGCGAGACACGAGTGAGACACGAGCGGGACGAGAGCGAGACGAGAGCGAGACGAGAGCGAGACACGAGCGAGACACGAGCGAGACACGAGCGGGACGAGAGCGAGACGAGAGCGAGACGAGAGCGAGAAACGAGCGAGACACGAGCGAGACACGAGCGGGACGAGAGCGAGACGAGAGCGAGACACGAGCGGGACGAGAGCGAGACGAGAGCGGGACACGAGCGAGACACGAGCGAGACACGAGCGAGACACGAGCGGGACGAGAGCGAGACGAGAGCGAGACACGAGCGGGACACGAGCGAGACACGAGCGAGACACGAGCGAGACGAGAGCGAGACGAGAGCGAGACGAGAGCGAGACGAGAGTGAGACGAGAGCAGGACACGAGCGAGACACGAGCAGGACGAGAGCGAGACGAGAGCGGGACATTCAGAGCTTGAAGGGGACACGTCCTTCTCACTCTGAAGACGTTTTGGTCGTCAAAAGAACACGTCAAAGATCGATTCATTAAATGACTTTTGTCTTGCGTCTGGCGCGTGAGGACGTTTAACTTCCCCCCTATGCCCGCCTCTGTCCCCGCCCCTGTCCCCGCCCCCGTCCACATTCCTGCTCTTGTGTTTGGACATGGGTCTTTAGTTTGGACACGTCGTCTCTCAGAGGAATGTGGAAAGTCCCGTCTTTAACACGCACTTGAAACTCACTCATTTTAGATCATTTTACAACAAAGTAAAAGAACGATTTAAGTAAGTTTATGACTCCTTTAATAGTGTAACTTATGACCCCTTTAATAGTGTAACTTATGACTCCTTTAATAGTGTAACTTATGACCCCTTTAATAGTGTAACTTATGACTCCTTTAATAGTGTAACTTATGACCCCTTTAATAGTGTAACTTATGACTCCTTTAATAGTGTAACTTATGACCCCTTTAATAGTGTAACTTATGACTCCTTTAATAGTGTAACTTATGACTCCTTTAATAGTGTAACTTATGACTCCTTTAATAGTGTAACTTATGACCCCTTTAATAGTGTAACTTATGACTCCTTTAATAGTGTAACTTATGACCCCTTTAATAGTGTAACTTATGACTCCTTTAATAGTGTAACTTATGACCCCTTTAATAGTGTAACTTATGACTCCTTTAATAGTGTAACTTATGACTCCTTTAATAGTGTAACTTATGACCCCTTTAATAGTGTAACTTATGACTCCTTTAATAATGTAACTTATGACTCCTTTAATAGTGTAACTTATGACTCCTTTAATAGTGTAACTTATGACTCCTTTAATAGTGTAACTTATGACTCCTTTAATAGTGTAACTTATGACCCCTTTAATAGTGTAACTTATGACTCCTTTAATAGTGTAACTTATAACTCCTTTAATAGTGTAACTTATAACTCCTTTAATAGTGTAACTTATGACCCCTTTAATAGTGTAACTTATGACTCCTTTAATAGTGTAACTTATGACTCCTTTAATAGTGTAACTTATGACTCCTTTAATAGTGTAACTTATAACTCCTTTAATAGTGTAACTTATGACTCCTTTAATAGTGTAACTTATGACTCCTTTAATAGTGTAACTTATAGCTCCTTTAATAGTGTAACTTATGACTCCTTTAATAGTGTAACTTATGACTCCTTTAATAGTGTAACTTATAACTCCTTTAATAGTGTAACTTATGACTCCTTTAATAGTGTAACTTATGACTCCTTTAATAGTGTAACTTATGACCCCTTTAATAGTGTAACTTATGACTCCTTTAATAGTGTAACTTATACTCCTTTAATAGTGTAACTTATGACTCCTTTAATAGTGTAACTTATAACTCCTTTAATAGTGTAACTTATGACTCCTTTAATAGTGTAACTTATGACTCCTTTAATAGTGTAACTTATAGCTCCTTTAATTGTGTAACTTATGACTCCTTTAATAGTGTAACTTATGACTCCTTTAATAGTGTAACTTATGACTCCTTTAATAGTGTAACTTATAACTCCTTTAATAGTGTAACTTATGACTCCTTTAATAGTGTAACTTATGACTCCTTTAATAGTGTAACTTATAACTCCTTTAATAGTGTAACTTATGACTCCTTTAATAGTATAACTTATGCTCCTTTAATAGTGTAACTTATAACTCCTTTAATAGTGTAACTTATACTCCTTTAATAGTGTAACTTATGACTCCTTTAATAGTGTAACTTATAACTCCTTTAATAGTGTAACTTATGACTCCTTTAATAGTGTAACTTATGCTCCTTTAATAGTGTAACTTATAACTCCTTTAATAGTGTAACTTATACTCCTTTAATAGTGTAACTTATGACTCCTTTAATAGTGTAACTTATAACTCCTTTAATAGTGTAACTTATGACTCCTTTAATAGTGTAACTTATAACTCCTTTAATAGTGTAACTTATGACTCCTTTAATAGTGTAACTTATGACTCCTGTAATAGTATAACTTATGACCCCTTTAATAGTGTAACTTATGACTCCTTTAATAGTGTAACTTATGACTCCTTTAATAGTGTAACTTATGCTCCTTTAATAGTGTAACTTATGACCCCTTTAATAGTGTAACTTATAACTCCTTTAATAGTGTAACTTATGACTCCTTTAATAGTGTAACTTATAACTCCTTTAATAGTATAACTTATGACTCCTTTAATAGTGTAACTTATAACTCCTTTAATAGTGTAACTTATAGCTCCTTTAATAGTGTAACTTATGACTCCTTTAATAGTGTAACTTATAACTCCTTTAATAGTGTAACTTATGACTCCTTTAATAGTGTAACTTATGCTCCTTTAATAGTGTAACTTATAACTCCTTTAATAGTGTAACTTATGACTCCTTTAATAGTGTAACTTATAACTCCTTTAATAGTGTAACTTATGACTCCTTTAATAGTGTAACTTATGACTCCTTTAATAGTGTAACTTATGACCCCTTTAATAGTGTAACTTATGACTCCTTTAATAGTGTAACTTATACTCCTTTAATAGTGTAACTTATGACTCCTTTAATAGTGTAACTTATAACTCCTTTAATAGTGTAACTTATGACTCCTTTAATAGTGTAACTTATGACTCCTTTAATAGTGTAACTTATAGCTCCTTTAATTGTGTAACTTATGACTCCTTTAATAGTGTAACTTATGACTCCTTTAATAGTGTAACTTATGACTCCTTTAATAGTGTAACTTATAACTCCTTTAATAGTGTAACTTATGACTCCTTTAATAGTGTAACTTATGACTCCTTTAATAGTGTAACTTATAACTCCTTTAATAGTGTAACTTATGACTCCTTTAATAGTATAACTTATGCTCCTTTAATAGTGTAACTTATAACTCCTTTAATAGTGTAACTTATACTCCTTTAATAGTGTAACTTATGACTCCTTTAATAGTGTAACTTATAACTCCTTTAATAGTGTAACTTATGACTCCTTTAATAGTGTAACTTATGCTCCTTTAATAGTGTAACTTATAACTCCTTTAATAGTGTAACTTATACTCCTTTAATAGTGTAACTTATGACTCCTTTAATAGTGTAACTTATAACTCCTTTAATAGTGTAACTTATGACTCCTTTAATAGTGTAACTTATAACTCCTTTAATAGTGTAACTTATGACTCCTTTAATAGTGTAACTTATGACTCCTTTAATAGTATAACTTATGACCCCTTTAATAGTGTAACTTATGACTCCTTTAATAGTGTAACTTATGACTCCTTTAATAGTGTAACTTATGCTCCTTTAATAGTGTAACTTATGACCCCTTTAATAGTGTAACTTATAACTCCTTTAATAGTGTAACTTATGACTCCTTTAATAGTGTAACTTATAACTCCTTTAATAGTATAACTTATGACTCCTTTAATAGTGTAACTTATAACTCCTTTAATAGTATAACTTATGACTCCTTTAATAGTGTAACTTATACTCCTTTAATAGTGTAACTTATGACTCCTTTAATAGTGTAACTTATGACTCCTTTAATAGTGTAACTTATGCTCCTTTAATAGTGTAACTTATACTCCTTTAATAGTGTAACTTATGACTCCATTAATAGTGTAACTTATGCTCCTTTAATAGTGTAACATATGACTCCTTTAATAGTGTAACTTATAACTCCTTTAATAGTATAACTTATGACTCCTTTAATAGTGTAACTTATACTCCTTTAATAGTGTAACTTATGACTCCTTTAATAGTGTAACTTGTGACTCCTTTAATAGTGTAACTTATGCTCCTTTAATAGTGTAACTTATGACTCCTTTAATAGTGTAACTTATGACTCCTTTAATAGTGTAACTTATGACTCCTTTAATAGTATAACTTATGCTCCTTTAATAGTGTAACTTATGACTCCTTTAATAGTGTAACTTATGCTCCTTTAATGGTGTAATTTATGACCCCTTTAATAGTGTAACTTATGACTCCTTTAATAGTGTAACTTATGAACCCTTTAATAGTGTAACTTATGACTCCTTTAATAATGTAACTTATGACTCCTTTAATAGTGTAACTTATGACTCCTTTAATAGTGTAACTTATGACTCCTTTAATAGTATAACTTATGACTCCTTTAATAGTGTAACTTATGCTCCTTTAATAGTGTAACTTATGACCCCTTTAATAGTGTAACTTATGACTCCTTTAATAGTGTAACTTTTGACTCCTTTAATAGTGTAACTTATGACTTCTTTAATAGTGTAACTTTTGACTCCTTTAATAGTGTAACTTATGACTCCTTTAATAGTGTAACTTATGCTCCTTTAATAGTGTAACTTATGACCCCTTTAATAGTGCAACTTATGACCCCTTTAATAGTGTAACTTATGCTCCTTTAATAGTGTAACATATGACCCCTTTAATAGTGTAACTTATGACTCCTTTAATAGTGTAACTTATGACCCCTTTAATAGTGTAACTTATGACTCCTTTAATAGTGTAACTTATGACTCCTTTAATAGTGTAACTTTTGACTCCTTTAATAGTGTAACTTATGACTCCTTTAATAGTGTAACTTATGCTCCTTTAATAGTGTAACTTATGACCCCTTTAATAGTGCAACTTATGACCCCTTTAATAGTGTAACTTATGACCCCTTTAATAGTGTAACTTATGACTCCTTTAATAGTGTAACTTATGACCCCTTTAATAGTGTAACTTATGATTCCTTTAATAGTGTAACTTATGACTCCTTTAATAGTGTAACTTATAACTCCTTTAATAGTGTAGCTTATGACTCCTTTAATAGTGTAACTTATGCTCCTTTAATAGTGTAACTTATGACTCCTTTAATAGTGTAACTTATGACTCCTTTAATAGTGTAACTTATGACTCCTTTAATAGTGTAACTTATGACTCCTTTAATAGTGTAACTTATGACTCCTTTAATAGTGTAACTTATGACTCTAAACCAGGTCTAAACCAAGACTTAGTCTTGGTTTAGACCTGGTTTAGACCTGGTTTAGTCCTGGTTTAGTCCTGGTTTAGTCCTGGTTTAGTCTTGGTTTAGACCTGGTTTAGACCTGGTTTAGTCCTGGTTTAGTCCTGGTTTAGTCTTGGTTTAGACCTGGTTTAGTCCTGGCTTAGTCCTGGTTTAGTCCTGGTTTAGTCCTGGTTTAGTCCTGGTTTAGACCTGGTTTAGTCCTGGTTTAGACCTGGTTTAGTCTTGGTTTAGACCTGGTTTAGACCTGGTTTAGTCCTGGTTTAGTCCTGGTTTAGACCTGGTTTAGTCCTGGTTTAGTCCTGGTTTAGTCTTGGTTTAGACCTGGTTTAGTCCTGGTTTAGTCTTGGTTTAGACCTGGTTTAGTCCTGGTTTAGTCCTGGTTTAGTCCTGGTTTAGACCTGGTTTAGTCCTGGTTTAGTCCTGGTTTAGTCTTGGTTTAGACCTGGTTTAGACCTGGTTTAGTCCTGGTTTAGTCCTGGTTTAGTCCTGGTTTAGTCCTGGTTTAGACCTGGTTTAGACCTGGTTTAGTCCTGGTTTAGACCTGGTTTAGTCCTGGTTTAGTCCTGGTTTAGTCTTGGTTTAGACCTGGTTTAGTCCTGGTTTAGTCCTGGTTTAGTCCTGGTTTAGTCCTGGTTTAGTCTTGGTTTAGACCTGGTTTAGACCTGGTTTAGTCCTGGTTTAGTCCTGGTTTAGTCCTGGTTTAGTCTTGGTTTAGACCTGGTTTAGACCTGGTTTAGTCCTGGTTTAGTCCTGGTTTAGTCTTGGTTTAGACCTGGTTTAGTCCTGGTTTAGTCCTGGTTTAGTCCTGGTTTAGTCCTGGTTTAGACCTGGTTTAGTCCTGGTTTAGACCTGGTTTAGTCCTGGTTTAGTCCTGGTTTAGTCCTGGTTTAGTCTTGGTTTAGACCTGGTTTAGTCCTGGTTTAGTCCTGGTTTAGACCTGGTTTAGACCTGGTTTAGACCTGGTTTAGTCCTGGTTTAGTTCTGGTTTAGTCCTGGTTTAGTCCTGGTTTAGTCTTGGTTTAGACCTGGTTTAGTCCTGGTTTAGACCTGGTTTAGTCC
The DNA here is from genome assembly GCF_026437365.1 of Eucyclogobius newberryi. Lineage (NCBI taxonomy): Eukaryota > Metazoa > Chordata > Actinopteri > Gobiiformes > Gobiidae > Eucyclogobius > Eucyclogobius newberryi. The sequence goes on along the minus strand of NW_027316389.1, from coordinate 1,506,713 downwards.
TGGTTTAGTCCTGGTTTAGTCCTGGTTTAGTCCTGGTTTAGTCTTGGTTTAGACCTGGTTTAGTCCTGGTTTAGTCCTGGTTTAGTCCTGGTCTGACCCTGACCTCCTTTGCCCTCCACAGTCTATATTTAGTCCAGTTTTAGTCTCTTCTTTCCGTCAACAGTAATAAACACATCAGTCAAACTCACAGTGACGCGACCGGAAGAATTCAGACTATTTCAGTTTATTCAAAGTATTTTTATTTGTTTTAAAGAGACAGAATAAAATGTGTCTGGAGAAGGCTTTGGACCGTGTCCCTCGGGGTGTCCTTTGGGGGGTGCTCCGGGAGTACGGGGCCCGGGGCCCTTTGCTCAGGGCTGTCCCTGTCTGACCGGAGCAGGAGCTGTGGTCACTGCAGTGAGTCAGACCTGTTCTTATGAGGGACTCCTCAGGGCTGCGCTTTGTCACCGCTTTTATGGACAGAATTTCTAGGCGCAGTCAGGGGTCAGAGGGTGTGGTCAGGGGTCAGAGGGTGTGGTCAGGGGTCAGAGGGTGTGGTCAGGGGTCAGAGGGTGTGGTCAGGGGTCAGAGGGTGTGGTCAGGGGTCGGAGGGTGTGGTCAGGGGTCGGAGGGTGTGGTCAGGGGTCAGAGGGTGTGGTCAGGGTCAGAGGGTGTGGTCAGGGGTCAGAGGGTGTGGTCAGGGGTCAGAGGGTGTGGTCAGGGGTCGGAGGGTGTGGTCAGGGGTCGGAGGGTGTGGTCAGGGGTCAGAGGGTGTGGTCAGGGGTCGGAGGGTGTGGTCAGGGGTCGGAGGGTGTGGTCAGGGGTCAGAGGGTGTGGTCAGGGGTCGGAGGGTGTGGTCAGGGGTCAGAGGGTGTGGTCAGGGGTCGGAGGGTGTGGTCAGGGGTCGGAGGGTGTGGTCAGGGGTCGGAGGGTGTGGTCAGGGGTCGGAGGGTGTGGTCAGGGGTCGGAGGGTGTGGTCAGGGGTCAGAGGGTGTGGTCAGGGGTCGGAGGGTGTGGTCAGGGGTCGGAGGGTGTGGTCAGGGGTCGGAGGGTGTGGTCAGGGGTCAGAGGGTGTGGTCAGGGGTCAGAGGGTGTGGTCAGGGGTCGGAGGGTGTGGTCAGGGGTCGGAGGGTGTGGTCAGGGGTCGGAGGGTGTGGTCAGGAGGGTGTCCGGTTTGGGGACCACAGGATTCCATCTCTGCTGTTTGCAGACGATGTTGTCCTGATGGCTCCATCAAACCTGGACCTGCAGCTGCACTGGGACGAGAGGGAAGCGTCTGGGATGAGAATCAGCTCCAAATCCGAGGCCATGGTTCTCGACCGGAAAAAGGTGGCTTGCCCTCTCCAGGTGGGTGGGGTGTCCTTGCCCCAAGTGGAGGAGTTCAAGTATCTCGGGGTCTTGTTCACGAGTGAGGGAAGGATGGAGCGTGAGATCGACAGTTGGATCGGTGCAGCGGCTGCAGTGATGCAGTCGCTGCATCGGACCGTTGTGGTAAAGAGGGAGCTGAGCCGAAAGGCAAAGCTCTCTATTTACCGGTCGGTCTACGTTCTGACCTCACCTATGGTCATGAGCTTTGGGTAGTGACCGAAAGAACAAGATCGCGGATACAAGCGGTCGAAATGAGTTTCCTCCGCCGTGTGGCTGGGCGCTCCCTTAGAGATAAGGTGAGGAGCTCGGCCACACGGGGGGAGCTCGGAGTAGAGCCGCTGCTCCTCCACGTTGAGAGGAGCCAGCTGAGGTGGCTCGGGCATCTGTTCCGGATGCCTCCTGGGCGCCTCCCTCGGGAGGTGTTTCAGGCTTGTCCCACCGGGAAGAGGCCCCGGGGGAGACCCAGGGCACGCTGGAGAGACTATCTCTCTCGGCTGGCCTGGGAACGCCTCGGGATCCCCCCGGAGGAGTTAGAGGAAGTGTCTGGGGAGAAGGAAGTCTGGGAGTCCCTGCTCAGACTGCTGCCCCCGCGACCCGGCCCCGGATAAAGCGGCAGAAGATGGATGGATGGAGAAGAAAATGTATCAAACTGTGTTCAATCCACATCAGGGAACAGCAGATGGAGGCGGGGCCTGTGTAGGCGGGGCCTGTGTGAGATCTCAGATGGAGGCGGGGCCTGTGTGAGATCTCAGATTGTGACTTTAGTTTATTTGTGCAATAGAAGTTTCTGTTTGATGTGGACAGAACCTCTGACCTCTGACCTCTGACCCTGAGAGTTTATCTTATTGTTGTCATCATCGTTACCATAGTTAAGCCCGAGCGCCACAAGCTGCGAGAGGCTTATTAGTCCCGTAAGGCCGTGCGAAGCGCTCGCCCACTTCCAAACACTCACTAACGCACTCCTTCACTCACGCACGCCCCGTGCAGACTAATTATTATTAATTATATTAATGATACTAATTAGTAGTAGGAAAATGGAACATTACCGTTGTAAACGGGCGAAGCTCGTGCAAAAGTGGCACTAAACGAGCACTTTACATTGGAAGCGGTCGTCATCCCCACATAAAACACTCATTTGCTCTAAGTGTCTCATGAATACGTTCCATCTCTTGCATGTTCCGTTCATATAAACATGAGATGCACAAATGTAACATTATTACTGTTTAAAGGGCCAAAAACACAAAGTGGGCGGAGCCCACTCAAAATGAAGGAAAGTACCCGTCAGTGACCAGGGACCCACACCATGAGGGAGGAAAGCGTGAGCGCTTTCCGAAAATGTATAGTTTATGATATTTGAAAAATGGTAAACATTGTTTTCGCATCGGAATATTATTCTTTCTTCTTCTTCTTCTTCTTCTTCTTCTTCTTCTCGGGACACGCCCCTATTTTTCACCCAGTGACATTGACGAAAAGTCACAAAAATGTTCACACCTCTAAAAATCGTGCCTCTACATTCTGGCCATTTCCCTTTTCTAAAATAAAAGAATGTGCTCGTCAGCCCCAAATGTTCCCAGAATGCATTGAGAGATGGGAAATGACCCAAAAAAAATCTGATCGTAGAATCATGAGATTTGGCGCAGAGGTAGATGGTGACAAGAGAAGTAAAAAATGATTACGGCAACGCCGTCCGCCCAACCAAATGTCGGCCATATTGGATCAAAATTTGCTAAACATGACTCGGGAGTTTTTCCATATGTTGTACTTTTACAAACTCCTCCCCCTCAGGGCGTTGGCCCTAAAAAGCTGAAATTTGGTGAAAATGCTACTGAGGAGTGGGACATCAAAAGTTATTAAATGACATTGACCCTGTCACGGTCTCTGAGCGGCGAAGCCACAAACTGTAGCTAGAATTTCAGAAATCTCCCAAATTTAACATTTCTGCCGTTTGCGCAGATAAAGTCCAAATTGCGTCAAATTAGAATCAGTTGTTAAACTCTTTGCGCTCCCAGGGCTTTAGACATATTAACCTGAAATGTGGTGAGACTCATCTTCAGGACCATCAAAAGTTATCCACATTTTTATTCTGAGAGTCACGGTGTCTGTGCGGCAGAGCCGCACATTTTGCCAAGAATTCAAAATAAAATGTCTTTTTGATGTAAAACAAAGTGAGAAGATGTGACAGCGTCACAGATTCAGATGTAATAAAAGGACAATTGGGGCGCGTTAGCCACGCCCCCTCCTCTTGCGGCGTGGCGGCGGTGTGGCGAGGGCCGATCATTGCCGCTTGCGGCTATATTTATTGTTGTTGTTTATAAATCTGGTGTGACCTCCAGTCATAGGTCAGCGTGGGTCGTGGGTCAGCGTGGGTCGTGGGTCAGCGTGGGTCATGGGTCAGCGTGGGTCATGGGTCAGCGTGGCTCCTAGGTCAGCGTGGGTCATAGGTCAGCGTGGGTCATAGGTCAGCGTGGGTCATGGGTCAGCGTGGGTCGTGGGTCAGCGTGGGTCATGGGTCAGCGTGGCTCCTAGGTCAGCGTGGGTCATAGGTCAGCGTGGGTCATAGGTCAGCGTGGGTCATGGGTCAGCGTGGCTCATAGGTCAGCGTGGGTCATAGGTCAGCGTGGGTCATGGGTCAGCGTGGGTCGTGGGTCAGCGTGGGTCATGGGTCAGCGTGGCTCCTAGGTCAGCGTGGGTCATAGGTCAGCGTGGGTCATAGGTCAGCGTGGGTCATGGGTCAGCGTGGCTCATAGGTCAGCGTGGGTCATAGGTCAGCGTGGGTCATAGGTCAGCGTGGGTCGTGGGTCAGCGTGGGTCATGGGTCAGCGTGGGTCATAGGTCAGCGTGGGTCATAGGTCAGCGTGGGTCGTGGGTCAGCGTGGGTCATGGGTCAGCGTGGGTCATAGGTCAGCGTGGGTCATGGGTCAGCGTGGGTCGTGGGTCAGCGTGGGTCATGGGTCAGCGTGGGTCATGGGTCAGCGTGGCTCATAGGTCAGCGTGGGTCATAGGTCAGCGTGGGTCATAGGTCAGCGTGGGTCGTGGGTCAGCGTGGGTCATGGGTCAGCGTGGGTCATAGGTCAGCGTGGGTCATAGGTCAGCGTGGGTCATGGGTCAGCGTGGGTCGTGGGTCAGCGTGGGTCATGGGTCAGCGTGGCTCCTAGGTCAGCGTGGGTCATAGGTCAGCGTGGGTCATAGGTCAGCGTGGGTCATGGGTCAGCGTGGCTCATAGGTCAGCGTGGGTCATAGGTCAGCGTGGGTCGTGGGTCAGCGTGGGTCATGGGTCAGCGTGGGTCATAGGTCAGCGTGGGTCATAGGTCAGCGTGGGTCGTGGGTCAGCGTGGGTCATGGGTCAGCGTGGGTCATAGGTCAGCGTGGGTCATGGGTCAGCGTGGGTCATGGGTCAGCGTGGGTCATAGGTCAGCGTGGGTCATGGGTCAGCGTGGGTCGTGGGTCAGCGTGGGTCATGGGTCAGCGTGGGTCATGGGTCAGCGTGGGTCATGGGTCAGCGTGGCTCATAGGTCAGCGTGGGTCATAGGTCAGCGTGGGTCATAGGTCAGCGTGGGTCGTGGGTCAGCGTGGGTCATGGGTCAGCGTGGGTCATGGGTCAGCGTGGCTCATAGGTCAGCGTGGGTCATAGGTCAGCGTGGGTCATGGGTCAGCGTGGGTCATAGGTCAGCGTGCGCTCAGGCCGTGTCTAGTCTCTTACACAATCGCATCATCTGAGCGTCTCAATCTGAGGTGCTCTTGGACTGAAGTGTTCACACGTGAAGACGTCTGATTGGATGATGTGGTTAGTTTCCATGGAAACGCTCTGAGTGAGTCAGTCTCAATTCTGTTTGATCTGATGCTGCTTTTGACACTGTCGATCATGGGATCCTCTTACAGAGACAGAGGACTGGGTGGACATCACTGGCCACGCCCTAAACTGGTTAAGGTCCAATCTGGAAGACAGGAAGTACTTTGTGTCTCAGACCACATGTCCCTGTGGGACCCCAAGGGTCAGTCCTGGGACCCCTTCTGTTCAACTTCTACATGCTGCCCTTAGGTCATGGACCGGCCTCTTGCTGGTGCCAGAGTCAGGACTAAACATGGAGCGGCCTCCTGCTGGTGCCAGAGTCAGGACTAAACATGGACCGGCCTCCTGCTGGTGCCAGAGTCAGGACTCCTGCTGGTGCCAGAGTCAGGACTAAACATGGACCGGCCTCCTGCTGGTGCCAGAGTCAGGACTAAACATGGACCGGCCTCCTGCTGGTGCCAGAGTCAGGACTCCTGCTGGTGCCAGAGTCAGGACTCCTGCTGGTGCCAGAGTCAGGACTCCTGCTGGTGCCAGAGTCAGGACTCCTGCTGGTGCCAGAGTCAGGACTCCTGCTGGTGCCAGAGTCAGGACTCCTGCTGGTGCCAGAGTCAGGACTCCTGCTGGTGCCAGAGTCAGGACTCCTGCTGGTGCCAGAGTCAGGACTCCTGCTGGTGCCAGAGTCAGGACTCCTGCTGGTGCCCTCATGTGACTGAGAGGATTTTATTTGCTTTTCTCTTTTATGTCTTAAACTGTTTTGTTCTTCTTGTTGTGACACATTTTAAATTGCCTTGTGTTTGAAATGTGCTCCACAAATAAACTTGCCTTGTTGTTGTTGTTGTTGTTGTTGTTGTTGTTGTTGTTGTTGTTGTTGTTGTTGACGAGGTCCTGACCTGACGGAGACTGAACCAGGACTTGGCAGATCCAGGTGTGAAGTCTGGACTAAATCCAGCTCTGGATCTGAGCCAGAATCTCAGCTGTTTGTGAGACTGTGACGCCACGAGCAGAACCAGATCCAGGTCCAGATCCAGGTCCAGATCCAGGACCAGATCCAGGTCCAGATCCAGGACCAGATCCAGGTCCAGATCCAGGACCAGATCCAGGACCAGATCCAGGTCCAGATCCAGGACCAGATCCAGGACCAGATCCAGGACCAGATCCAGGTCCAGATCCAGGACCAGATCCAGGACCAGATCCAGGACCAGATCCAGGTCCAGATCCAGGACCAGATCCAGGACCAGATCCAGGACCAGATCCAGGACCAGATCCAGGACCAGATCCGGGACCAGATGGTGTCTCTGGTCTCTGGTCTGACCCTGGTCCCTGGTCCCTGGTCCCTGGTCTCTGGTCTCTTGTCTCTGGTCTCTGGTCCCTGGTCTCTGGTCTCTGGTCTCTGGTCTCTGGTCTCTGGTCTCTTGTCTCTGGTCTCTGGTCTCTGGTCTCTGGTCTCTGGTCTCTGGTCTCTGGTCTCTGGTCTCTGGTCTCTTGTCTCTGGTCTCTGGTCCCTGGTCTCTGGTCTCTGGTCTCTGGTCTCTGGTCTCTTGTCTCTGGTCTCTGGTCTCTGGTCTCTGGTCTCTGGTCTCTGGTCTCTTGTCTCTGGTCTCTTGTCTCTGGTCTCTTGTCTCTTGTCTCTTGTCTCTTGTCTCTTGTCCCTGGTCCCTGGTCTGACCCTGGTCTCTTGTCTCTAGTCCCTTGTCTCTTGGTTTTCAGACATGCGGCGTCAGTTTCCCCGTCAGAGCATGTCCGATGTGGACGAGCGCGTGCGGGTTTTGGCGGAGCAGGTTTACGTGTCGGCTCTGAAGGACCAGGACCAGCGAGGAGCCCTGGACCTGTTCACGGTCCACGAGGACTGTCCCATCGAGGCCCACGAGGACCTGCAGAGGGCGCTGCAGAGGGAGCTGGAGCAGCAGGCCGACCACGCTGCCAAAAAGTGAGACGCAAACAAATACTGCCAAAAACAAACAAACAAACAAACAAACACTGGCAAAAAGTGAGACATAAACACTCAAAAAGTGAGACACAAACACTGACAAAAAGTGAGACACAAACACTGACAAAAAGTGAGACACAAACACTGACAAAAAGTGAGACACAAACACTGACAAAAAGTGAGACACAAACACTTTAAAAGTGAAACACAAACACTGGCAAAAAGTGAGACATAAACACTCAAAAAGTGAGACACAAACACACAAAAAGTGAGACACAAACACTGACAAAAAGTGAGACACAAACACTGACAAAAAGTGAGACACAAACACTGACAAAAAGTGAGACACAAACACTTTAAAAGTGAAACACAAACACTCAAAAAGTGAGACATAAACACTCAAAAAGTGAGACATAAACACTCAAAAAGTGAGACACAAACACTGACAAAAAGTGAGACACAAACACTGACAAAAAGTGAGACACAAACACTGACAAAAAGTGAGACATAAACACTTTAAAAGTGAGACACAAACACTCAAAAAGTGAGACACAAACACTTTAAAAGTGAAACACAAACACTCAAAAAGTGAGACATAAACACTCAAAAAGTGAGACATAAACACTCAAAAAGTGAGACACAAACACTCAAAAAGTGAGACACAAACACACAAAAAGTGAGACATAAACACTCAAAAAGTGAGACACAAACACTGACAAAAAGTGAGACACAAACACTGACAAAAAGTGAGACATAAACACTCAAAAAGTGAGACACAAACACTGACAAAAAGTGAGACACAAACACTCAAAAAGTGAGACATAAACACTCAAAAAGTGAGACACAAACACTCAAAAAGTGAGACACAAACACACAAAAAGTGAGACAAAAACACTCAAAAAGTGAGACACAAACACACAAAAAGTGAGACACAAACACTCAAAAAGTGAGACACAAACACACAAAAAGTGAGACACAAACACACAAAAAGTGAGACACAAACACTGACAAAAAGTGAGACAAAAACACTCAAAAAGTGAGACAACAACACTCAAAAAGTGAGACACAAACACACAAAAAGTGAGACACAAACACACAAAAAGTGAGACACAAACACTCAGAAAGTGAGACACAAACACACAAAAAGTGAGACACAAACACTGACAAAAAGTGAGACACAAACACACAAAAAGTGAGACACAAACACACAAAAAGTGAGACACAAACACACAAAAAGTGAGACACAAACACTCAGAAAGTGAGACACAAACACACAAAAAGTGAGACACAAACACTGACAAAAAGTGAGACACAAACACACAAAAAGTGAGACACAAACACTCAAAAAGTGAAACACAAACACACAAAAAGTGAGACACAAACACACAAAAAGTGAGACACAAACACACAAAAAGTGAGACACAAACACTCAGAAAGTGAGACACAAACACACAAAAAGTGAGACACAAACACTGACAAAAAGTGAGACAAAAACACTCAAAAAGTGAAACACAAACACACAAAAAGTGAGACACAAACACACAAAAAGTGAGACACAAACACACAAAAAGTGAGACACAAACACTCAGAAAGTGAGACACAAACACACAAAAAGTGAGACACAAACACTGACAAAAAGTGAGACACAAACACACAAAAAGTGAGACACAAACACTCAAAAAGTGAAACACAAACACTCAGAAAGTGAGACACAAACACACAAAAAGTGAGACACAAACACACAAAAAGTGAGACACAAACACTCAAAAAGTGAGACATAAACACTCAAAAAGTGAGACACAAACACTGACAAAAAGTGAGACACAAACACACAAAAAGTGAGACACAAACACTCAAAAAGTGAGACACAAACACACAAAAAATGAGACATAAACACTCAAAAAGTGAGACACAAACACACAAAAAGTGAGACACAAACACACAAAAAGTGAGACACAAACACACAAAAAGTGAGACACAAACACTCAAAAAGTGAGACACAAACACACAAAAAGTGAGACATAAACACTCAAAAAGTGAGACACAAACACTCAAAAAGTGAGACACAAACACTGACAAAAAGTGAGACACAAACACACAAAAAGTGAGACATAAACACTCAAAAAGTGAGACACAAACACACAAAAAGTGAGACACAAACACTGACAAAAAGTGAGACACAAACACTCAAAAAGTGAGTCACAAACACACAAAAAGTGAGACACAAACACTCAAAAAGTGAGACACAAACACTCAAAAAGTGAGACATGACAAAAAGTGAGACACAAACACTTTAAAAGTGAGACACAAACACTCAAAAAGTGAGACACAAACACTGACAAAAAGTGAGACACAAACACTCAAAAAGTGAGACACAAACACTCAAAAAGTGAGACACAAACACACAAAAAGTGAGACACAAACACTCAAAAAGTGAGACACAAACAAACAAAAAGTGAGACATGACAAAAAGTGAGACACAAACACTGACAAAAAGTGAGACACAAACACTCAAAAAGTGAGACACAAACACACAAAAAGTGAGACACAAACACACAAAAAGTGAGACAAAAACACACAAAAAGTGAGACATAAACACTGACAAAAAGTGAGACACAAACACTCAGAAAGTGAGACACAAACACTGACAAAAAGTGAGACACAAACACACAAAAAGTGAGACACAAACACACAAAAAGTGAGACACAAACACTCAAAAAGTGAAACACAAACACTCAAAAAATGAGACATGACAAAAAGTGAGACATAAACACTGACAAAAAGTGAGACACAAACACTTTAAAAGTGAGTCACAAACACTAAAAAAGTGAGTCACAAACACACAAAAAGTGAGACACAAACACTCAAAAAGTGAAACACAAACACTCAAAAAATGAGACATGACAAAAAGTGAGACATAAACACTGACAAAAAGTGAGACACAAACACTTTAAAAGTGAGTCACAAACACTCAAAAAGTGAGTCACAAACACACAAAAAGTGAGACACAAACACTCAAAAAGTGAGACACAAACACTCAAAAAGTGAGACATGACAAAAAGTGAGACAAAAACACTCAAAAAGTGAGACACAAACACTCAAAAAGTGAGACACAAACACACAAAAAGTGAGACACAAACACTGACAAAAAGTGAGACACAAACACTCAAAAATTTAGACACAAACACTAACAAAAAGTGAGACACAAACACACAAAAAGTGAGACATAAACACTCAAAAAGTGAGACACAAACACTCAAAAAGTGAGACACAAACACACAAAAAGTGAGACATGACAAAAAGTGAGACACAAACACTCAAAAAGTGAGACACAAACACTCAAAAAGTGAGACACAAACACACAAAAAGTGAGACACAAACACACAAAAAGTGAGACACAAACACTCAAAAAAAGAGACACAAACACTGACAAAAAGTGAGACACAAACACTCAGAAAGTGAGACATGACAAAAAGTGAGACAAAAACACTCAAAAAGTGAGACACAAACACTCAAAAGGTGAGACACAAACACACAAAAAGTGAGACACAAACACTCAAAAAAAGAGACACAAACACTCAAAAAGTGAGACACAAACACTCAAAAAGTGAGACATGACAAAAAGTGAGACAAAAACACTCAGAAAGTGAGACACAAACACACAAAAAGTGAGACACAAACACACAACAAGTGAGACATAAACACTCAAAAAGTGAGACACAAACACTCAGAAAGTGAGACACAAACACACAAAAAGTGAGACACAAACACACAACAAGTGAGACATAAACACTCAAAAAGTGAGACACAAACACACAAAAAGTGAGACACAAACACACAAAAAGTGAGACACAAACACTCAGAAAGTGAGACATGACAAAAAGTGAGACAAAAACACTCAGAAAGTGAGACACAAACACACAAAAAGTGAGACACAAACACACAACAAGTGAGACATAAACACTCAAAAAGTGAGACACAAACACTCAGAAAGTGAGACACAAACACACAAAAAGTGAGACACAAACACACAACAAGTGAGACATAAACACTCAAAAAGTGAGACACAAACACACAAAAAGTGAGACATAAACACTCAAAAAGTGAGACACAAACACACAAAAAGTGAGACATAAACACTCAAAAAGTGAGACACAAACACACAAAAAGTGAGACACAAACACTGACAAAAAGTGAGACACAAACACTCAAAAAGTGAGACACAAACACTCAAAAAGTGAGACACAAACACACAAAAAGTGAGACATAAACACTCAAAAAGTGAGACACAAACACACAAAAAGTGAGACACAAACACTGACAAAAAGTGAGACACAAACACTCAAAAAGTGAGACACAAACACACAAAAAGTGAGACACAAACACTGACAAAAAGTGAGACACAAACACTCAAAAAATGAGACACAAACACTCAAAAAAAGAGACACAAACACTCAAAAAATGAGACACAAACACTCAAAAAATGAGACATGACAAAAAGTGAGACACAAACACACAAAAAGTGAGACACAAACACTGACAAAAAGTGAGACACAAACACACGAAAAGTGAGACACAAACACTGACAAAAAGTGAGACAAAAACACTCAAAAAGTGAGACACAAACACTCAAAAAGTGAGACACAAACACACAAAAAGTGAGACACAAACACACAAAAAGTGAGACACAAACACACAAAAAGTGAGACACAAACACTCAAAAAGTGAGACATAAACACTGACAAAAAGTGAGACACAAACACACAAAAAGTGAGACACAAACACTCAAAAAGTGAGACACAAACACACAAAAAGTGAGACATAAACACTCAAAAAGTGAGACACAAACACACAAAAAGTGAGACACAAACACACAAAAAGTGAGACACAAACACACAAAAAGTGAGACACAAACACTGACAAAAAGTGAGACACAAACACTCAGAAAGTGAGACACAAACAATCAAAAAGTGAGACAACAACACTCAAAAAGTGAGACACAAACACTCAAAAAGTGAAACACAAACACTGACAAAAAGTGAGACAAAAACACTCAAAAAGTGAGACAAAAACACTCAAAAAGTGAGACACAAACACTCAAAAAGTGAGACATAAACACTCAAAAAGTGAGACACAAACACACAAAAAGTGAGACACAAACACACAAAAAGTGAGACACAAACACTGACAAAAAGTGAGACACAAACACTCAAAAAGTGAAACACAAACACTCAGAGAGTGAGACACAAACACACAAAAAGTGAGACACAAACACTCAAAAAGTGAGACACAAACACTGACAAAAAGTGAGACACAAACACACAAAAAGTGAGACACAAACACTCAAAAAGTGAGACACAAACAAACAAAAAGTGAGACATGACAAAAAGTGAGACACAAACACTGACAAAAAGTGAGACACAAACACTCAAAAAGTGAGACACAAACACTCAAAAAGTGAAACACAAACACTCAAAAAGTGAGACACAAACACACAAAAAGTGAGACACAAACACACAAAAAGTGAGACACAAACACACAAAAAGTGAGACACAAACACAAACACTCAAAAAGTGAAACACAAACACTCAGAAAGTGAGACACAAACACACAAAAAGTGAGACACAAACACACAAAAAGTGAGACACAAACACTCAAAAAGTGAGACATAAACACTCAAAAAGTGAGACACAAACACTGACAAAAAGTGAGACACAAACACACAAAAAGTGAGACACAAACACTCAAAAAGTGAGACACAAACACACAAAAAATGAGACATAAACACTCAAAAAGTGAGACACAAACACACAAAAAGTGAGACACAAACACACAAAAAGTGAGACACAAACACACAAAAAGTGAGACACAAACACTCAAAAAGTGAGACACAAACACACAAAAAGTGAGACATAAACACTCAAAAAGTGAGACACAAACACTCAAAAAGTGAGACACAAACACTGACAAAAAGTGAGACACAAACACACAAAAAGTGAGACATAAACACTCAAAAAGTGAGACACAAACACACAAAAAGTGAGACACAAACACTGACAAAAAGTGAGACACAAACACTCAAAAAGTGAGTCACAAACACACAAAAAGTGAGACACAAACACTCAAAAAGTGAGACACAAACACTCAAAAAGTGAGACATGACAAAAAGTGAGACACAAACACTTTAAAAGTGAGACACAAACACTCAAAAAGTGAGACACAAACACTGACAAAAAGTGAGACACAAACACTCAAAAAGTGAGACACAAACACTCAAAAAGTGAGACACAAACACACAAAAAGTGAGACACAAACACTCAAAAAGTGAGACACAAACAAACAAAAAGTGAGACATGACAAAAAGTGAGACACAAACACTGACAAAAAGTGAGACACAAACACTCAAAAAGTGAGACACAAACACACAAAAAGTGAGACACAAACACACAAAAAGTGAGACAAAAACACACAAAAAGTGAGACATAAACACTGACAAAAAGTGAGACACAAACACTCAGAAAGTGAGACACAAACACTGACAAAAAGTGAGACACAAACACACAAAAAGTGAGACACAAACACACAAAAAGTGAGACACAAACACTCAAAAAGTGAAACACAAACACTCAAAAAATGAGACATGACAAAAAGTGAGACATAAACACTGACAAAAAGTGAGACACAAACACTTTAAAAGTGAGTCACAAACACTAAAAAAGTGAGTCACAAACACACAAAAAGTGAGACACAAACACTCAAAAAGTGAAACACAAACACTCAAAAAATGAGACATGACAAAAAGTGAGACATAAACACTGACAAAAAGTGAGACACAAACACTTTAAAAGTGAGTCACAAACACTCAAAAAGTGAGTCACAAACACACAAAAAGTGAGACACAAACACTCAAAAAGTGAAACACAAACACTCAAAAAATGAGACATGACAAAAAGTGAGACATAAACACTGACAAAAAGTGAGACACAAACACTTTAAAAGTGAGTCACAAACACTCAAAAAGTGAGTCACAAACACACAAAAAGTGAGACACAAACACTCAAAAAGTGAGACACAAACACTCAAAAAGTGAGACATGACAAAAAGTGAGACAAAAACACTCAAAAAGTGAGACACAAACACTCAAAAAGTGAGACACAAACACACAAAAAGTGAGACACAAACACTGACAAAAAGTGAGACACAAACACTCAAAAATTTAGACACAAACACTAACAAAAAGTGAGACACAAACACACAAAAAGTGAGACATAAACACTCAAAAAGTGAGACACAAACACTCAAAAAGTGAGACACAAACACACAAAAAGTGAGACATGACAAAAAGTGAGACACAAACACTCAAAAAGTGAGACACAAACACTCAAAAAGTGAGACACAAACACACAAAAAGTGAGACACAAACACACAAAAAGTGAGACACAAACACTCAAAAAAAGAGACACAAACACTGACAAAAAGTGAGACACAAACACTCAGAAAGTGAGACATGACAAAAAGTGAGACAAAAACACTCAAAAAGTGAGACACAAACACTCAAAAGGTGAGACACAAACACACAAAAAGTGAGACACAAACACTCAAAAAAAGAGACACAAACACTCAAAAAGTGAGACACAAACACTCAAAAAGTGAGACATGACAAAAAGTGAGACAAAAACACTCAGAAAGTGAGACACAAACACACAAAAAGTGAGACACAAACACACAACAAGTGAGACATAAACACTCAAAAAGTGAGACACAAACACTCAGAAAGTGAGACACAAACACACAAAAAGTGAGACACAAACACACAACAAGTGAGACATAAACACTCAAAAAGTGAGACACAAACACACAAAAAGTGAGACACAAACACACAAAAAGTGAGACACAAACACTCAGAAAGTGAGACATGACAAAAAGTGAGACAAAAACACTCAGAAAGTGAGACACAAACACACAAAAAGTGAGACACAAACACACAACAAGTGAGACATAAACACTCAAAAAGTGAGACACAAACACTCAGAAAGTGAGACACAAACACACAAAAAGTGAGACACAAACACACAACAAGTGAGACATAAACACTCAAAAAGTGAGACACAAACACACAAAAAGTGAGACATAAACACTCAAAAAGTGAGACACAAACACACAAAAAGTGAGACATAAACACTCAAAAAGTGAGACACAAACACACAAAAAGTGAGACACAAACACTGACAAAAAGTGAGACACAAACACTCAAAAAGTGAGACACAAACACTCAAAAAGTGAGACACAAACACACAAAAAGTGAGACATAAACACTCAAAAAGTGAGACACAAACACACAAAAAGTGAGACACAAACACTGACAAAAAGTGAGACACAAACACTCAAAAAGTGAGACACAAACACACAAAAAGTGAGACACAAACACTGACAAAAAGTGAGACACAAACACTCAAAAAATGAGACACAAACACTCAAAAAAAGAGACACAAACACTCAAAAAATGAGACACAAACACTCAAAAAATGAGACATGACAAAAAGTGAGACACAAACACACAAAAAGTGAGACACAAACACTGACAAAAAGTGAGACACAAACACACGAAAAGTGAGACACAAACACTGACAAAAAGTGAGACAAAAACACTCAAAAAGTGAGACACAAACACTCAAAAAGTGAGACACAAACACACAAAAAGTGAGACACAAACACACAAAAAGTGAGACACAAACACACAAAAAGTGAGACACAAACACTCAAAAAGTGAGACATAAACACTGACAAAAAGTGAGACACAAACACACAAAAAGTGAGACACAAACACTCAAAAAGTGAGACACAAACACACAAAAAGTGAGACATAAACACTCAAAAAGTGAGACACAAACACACAAAAAGTGAGACACAAACACACAAAAAGTGAGACACAAACACACAAAAAGTGAGACACAAACACTGACAAAAAGTGAGACACAAACACTCAGAAAGTGAGACACAAACAATCAAAAAGTGAGACAACAACACTCAAAAAGTGAGACACAAACACTCAAAAAGTGAAACACAAACACTGACAAAAAGTGAGACAAAAACACTCAAAAAGTGAGACAAAAACACTCAAAAAGTGAGACACAAACACTCAAAAAGTGAGACATAAACACTCAAAAAGTGAGACACAAACACACAAAAAGTGAGACACAAACACACAAAAAGTGAGACACAAACACTGACAAAAAGTGAGACACAAACACTCAAAAAGTGAAACACAAACACTCAGAGAGTGAGACACAAACACACAAAAAGTGAGACACAAACACTCAAAAAGTGAGACACAAACACTGACAAAAAGTGAGACACAAACACACAAAAAGTGAGACACAAACACACAAAAAATGAGACATAAACACTCAAAAAGTGAGACACAAACACACAAAAAGTGAGACACAAACACTGACAAAAAGTGAGACACAAACACACAAAAAGTGAGACACAAACACTCAAAAAGTGAGACACAAACAAACAAAAAGTGAGACATGACAAAAAGTGAGACACAAACACTGACAAAAAGTGAGACACAAACACTCAAAAAGTGAGACACAAACACTCAAAAAGTGAAACACAAACACTCAAAAAGTGAGACACAAACACACAAAAAGTGAGACACAAACACACAAAAAGTGAGACACAAACACACAAAAAGTGAGACACAAACACTGACAAAAAGTGAGACATAAACACTCAGAAAGTGAGACACAAACACTGACAAAAAGTGAGACACAAACACACAAAAAGTGAGACACAAACACTCAGAAAGTGAAACACAAACACTCAAAAAATGAGACATGACAAAAAGTGAGACACAAACACACAAAAAGTGAGACACAAACACTGACAAAAAGTGAGACACAAACACTCAAAAAGTGAGACACAAACACACAAAAAGTGAGACACAAACACTGACAAAAAGTGAGACACAAACACTCAAAAAGTGAGACACAAACACTCAAAAAATGAGACACAAACACTGACAAAAAGTGAGACAAAAACACTCAAAAAGTGAGACACAAACACTCAAAAAGTGAGACACAAACACACAAAAAGTGAGACATAAACACTGACAAAAAGTGAGACACAAACACTCAAAAAGTGAGACACAAACACACAAAAAGTGAGACACAAACACTCAAAAAGTGAGACACAAACACTCAAAAAGTGAGACACAAACACTCAAAAATTTAGACACAAACACTGACAAAACGTGAGACACAAACACACAAAAAGTGAGACACAAACACACAAAAAGTGAGACATAAACACTCAAAAAGTGAGACACAAACACTCAAAAAATGAGACATGACAAAAAGTGAGACACAAACACTCAAAAAGTGAGACACAAACACACAAAAAGTGAGACACAAACACTCAAAAATTTAGACACAAACACTGACAAAAAGTGAGACACAAACACACAAAAAGTGAGACACAAACACACAAAAAGTGAGACATGACAAAAAGTGAGACACAAACACTCAAAAAGTGAGACACAAACACACAAAAAGTGAGACATGACAAAAAGTGAGACACAAACACTCAAAAAGTGAGACACAAACACACAAAAAGTGAGACACAAACACACAAAAAGTGAGACACAAACACTCAAAAAAGAGACACAAACACTCAAAAAATGAGACATGACAAAAAGTGAGACACAAACACACAAAAAGTGAGACACAAACACTTTAAAAGTGAGACACAAACACTGACAAAAAGTGAGACATAAACACTCAAAAAGTGAGACACAAACACTCAAAAAGTGAGACACAAACACACAAAAAGTGAGACAAAAACACTCAAAAAGTGAGACACAAACACTGACAAAAAGTGAGACATAAACACTCAAAAAGTGAGACACAAACACTTTAAAAGTGAGACACAAACACACAACAAGTGAGACACAAACACACAACAAGTGAGACATAAACACTCAAAAAGTGAGACATAAACACTCAAAAAGTGAGACACAAACACTCAAAAAGTGAGACACAAACACTCAAAAAGTGAGACACAAACACACAAAAAGTGAGACACAAACACACAAAAAGTGAGACACAAACACTGACAAAAAGTGAGACACAAACACTCAAAAAGTGAAACACAAACACTCAGAAAGTGAGACACAAACACACAAAAAGTGAGACACAAACACACAAAAAGTGAGACATAAACACTCAAAAAGTGAGACACAAACACACAAAAAGTGAGACACAAACACTGACAAAAAGTGAGACACAAACATTCAAAAAGTGAAACACAAACACTCAAAAAGTGAGACATGACAAAAAGTGAGACAAAAACACACAAAAAGTGAGACACAAACACTGACAAAAAGTGAGACACAAACACACAAAAAGTGAGACACAAACACACAAAAAGTGAGACACAAACACTCAAAAAGTGAGACACAAACACACAAAAAGTGAGACACAAACACACAAAAAGTGAGACACAAACACTGACGAAAAGTGAGACACAAACACACACAAAGTGAGACATAAACACTCAAAAAGTGAGACACAAACACTCAAAAAGTGAGACACAAACACACAAAAAGTGAGACATGACAAAAAGTGAGACACAAACACTCAAAAAGTGAGACACAAACACTCAAAAAGTGAGACACAAACACAAAAAAGTGAGACACAAACACTGACAAAAAGTGAGACACAAACACACAAAAAAGTGAGACACAAACACTGACAAAAAGTGAGACACAAACACTCAAAAAGTGAGTCACAAACACACAAAAAGTGAGACACAAACACTCAAAAAGTGAGACACAAACACTCAAAAAGTGAGACACAAACACACAAAAAGTGAGACACAAACACTTAAAAAGTGAGACACAAACACTGACAAAAAGTGAGACACAAACACACAAAAAGTGAGACACAAACAAACAAAAAGTGAGACATGACAAAAAGTGAGACACAAACACACAAAAAGTGAGACACAAACACTCAAAAAGTGAGACACAAACACACAAAAAGTGAGACATAAACACTCAAAAAGTGAGACACAAACACTGACAAAAAGTGAGACACAAACACACAAAACGTGAGACACAAACACACAAAAAGTGAGACACAAACACTGACAAAAGGTGAGACACAAACACTCAAAAAGTGAGACACAAACACTGACAAAAAGTGAGACACAAACACTCAAAAAGTGAGACACAAACACACAAAAAGTGAGACACAAACACACAAAAAGTGAGACACAAACACACACAAAGTGAGAAACAACCACACAAAAAGTGAGACACAAACACTGACAAAAGGTGAGACACAAACACTCAAAAAGTGAGACACAAACACTCAAAAAGTGAGACACAAACACACACAAAGTGAGAAACAACCACACAAAAAGTGAGACACAAACACACAAAAAGTGAGACACAAACACTCAAAAAGTGAGACACAAACACTGACAAAAAGTGAGACACAAACAATCAAAAAGTGAGACAAAAACACAAAAAAAGTGAGACACAAACACTCAAAAAGTGAGACACAAACACTCAAAAAGTGAGACACAAACACACAAAAAGTGAGACATAAACACTCAAAAAGTGAGACACAAACACTGACAAAAAGTGAGACACAAACACTCAAAAAGTGAAACACAAACACTGACAAAAAGTGAGACAAAAACACTCAAAAAGTGAGACAAAAACACTCAAAAAGTGAGACACAAACACTCAAAAAGTGAAACACAAACACTGACAAAAAGTGAGACAAAAACACTCAAAAAGTGAGACAAAAACACTCAAAAAGTGAGACATGACAAAAAGTGAGACAAAAACACACAAAAAGTGAGACACAAACACTGACAAAAAGTGAGACACAAACACACAAAAAGTGAGACACAAACACACAAAAAGTGAGACACAAACACTCAAAAAGTGAGACACAAACACACAAAAAGTGAGACACAAACACACAAAAAGTGAGACACAAACACTGACGAAAAGTGAGACACAAACACACACAAAGTGAGACATAAACACTCAAAAAGTGAGACACAAACACTCAAAAAGTGAGACACAAACACACAAAAAGTGAGACATGACAAAAAGTGAGACACAAACACTCAAAAAGTGAGACACAAACACTCAAAAAGTGAGACACAAACACAAAAAAGTGAGACACAAACACTGACAAAAAGTGAGACACAAACACACAAAAAAGTGAGACACAAACACTGACAAAAAGTGAGACACAAACACTCAAAAAGTGAGTCACAAACACACAAAAAGTGAGACACAAACACTCAAAAAGTGAGACACAAACACACAAAAAGTGAGACATGACAAAAAGTGAGACACAAACACTTAAAAAGTGAGACACAAACACTGACAAAAAGTGAGACACAAACACACAAAAAGTGAGACACAAACACTCAAAAAGTGAGACACAAACACTCAAAAAGTGAGACACAAACAAACAAAAAGTGAGACATGACAAAAAGTGAGACACAAACACACAAAAAGTGAGACACAAACACTCAAAAAGTGAGACACAAACACACAAAAAGTGAGACATAAACACTCAAAAAGTGAGACACAAACACTGACAAAAAGTGAGACACAAACACACAAAACGTGAGACACAAACACACAAAAAGTGAGACACAAACACTGACAAAAGGTGAGACACAAACACTCAAAAAGTGAGACACAAACACTGACAAAAAGTGAGACACAAACACTCAAAAAGTGAGACACAAACACACAAAAAGTGAGACACAAACACACAAAAAGTGAGACACAAACACACACAAAGTGAGAAACAACCACACAAAAAGTGAGACACAAACACACAAAAAGTGAGACACAAACACTCAAAAAGTGAGACACAAACACTGACAAAAAGTGAGACACAAACAATCAAAAAGTGAGACAAAAACACAAAAAAAGTGAGACACAAACACTCAAAAAGTGAGACACAAACACTCAGAAAGTGAGACACAAACACACAAAAAGTGAGACACAAACACTCAAAAAGTGAGACACAAACACACAAAAAGTGAGACACAAACACACAAAAAGTGAGACACAAACACTCAAAAAGTGAGACACAAACACTGACAAAAAGTGAGACACAAACACACAAAAAGTGAGACACAAACACACAAAAAGTGAGACACAAACACTGACAAAAGGTGAGACACAAACACACAAAAAGTGAGACACAAACACTGACAAAAAGTGAGACACAAACACACAAAAAGTGAGACACAAACACTGACAAAAAGTGAGACACAAACACTCAAAAAGTGAGACACAAACACTGACAAAAAGTGAGACACAAACACACAAAAAGTGAGACACAAACACACAAAAAGTGAGACACAAACACTCAAAAAGTGAGACACAAACACTGACAAAAAGTGAGACACAAACACTCAAAAAGTGAGACACAAACACTGACAAAAAGTGAGACACAAACACTCAAAAAGTGAGACACAAACACACACAAAGTGAGAAACAACCACACAAAAAGTGAGACACAAACACTGACAAAAGGTGAGACACAAACACTCAAAAAGTGAGACACAAACACACAAAAAGTGAGACACAAACACTGACAAAAAGTGAGACACAAACACTCAAAAAGTGAGACACAAACACACACAAAGTGAGAAACAACCACACAAAAAGTGAGACACAAACACTGACAAAAAGTGAGACACAAACACACAAAAAGTGAGACACAAACACTCAAAAAGTGAGACACAAACACACACAAAGTGAGAAACAACCACACAAAAAGTGAGACACAAACACACAAAAAGTGAGACACAAACACACAAAAAGTGAGACACAAACACTGACAAAAAGTGAGACACAAACAATCAAAAAGTGAGACATAAACACTCAAAAAGTGAGACACAAACACTTTAAAAATGAGACATGACAAAAAGTGAGACACAAACACACAAAAAGTGAGACACAAACACACAAAAAGCGAGACACAAACACTCAAAAAGTGAGACATGACAAAAAGTGAGACAAAAACACTCAAAATGTGAGACAAAAACACACAAAAAGTGAGACACAAACACACAACAAGTGAGACACAAACACTCAAAAAGTGAGACACAAACACACAAAAAGTGAGACACAAACACTGACAAAAAGTGAGACACAAACACACAAAAAGTGAGACACAAACACTCAGAAAGTGAGACACAAACACACAAAAAGTGAGACACAAACACACAAAAAGTGAGACACAAACACTCAAAAAGTGAAACACAAACACACAGAAAGTGAGACACAAACACACAAAAAGTGAGACACAAACACACAAAAAGTGAGACACAAACACTGACAAAAAGTGAGACACAAACACTCAAAAAGTGAAACACAAACACACAAAAAGTGAGACACAAACACACAAAAAGTGAGACACAAACACTCAAAAAGTGAGACACAAACACTGACAAAAAGTGAGACACAAACACTCAAAAAGTGAGACAAAAACACACAAAAAGTGAGACACAAACACACAGAAAGTGAGACACAAACACTCAAAAAGTGAGACATAAACACTCAAAAAGTGAGACATAAACACTCAAAAAGTGAGACGAACAATGACAAAAAGTGAGACATAAACACTCAAAAAGTGAGACACAAACACTGACAAAAAGTGAGACACAAACACTCAAAAAGTGAGACACAAACACTCAAAAAGTGAGACACAAACACACAAAAAGTGAGACACAAACACACAAAAAGTGAGACACAAACACACAAAAAGTGAGACACAAACACTCAAAAAGTGAGACACAAACACTGACAAAAAGTGAGACACAAACACTGACAAAAAGTGAGACATAAACACACAAAAAGTGAGACACAAACACTCAAAAAGTGAGACATAAACACTCAAAAAGTGAGACACAAACACACAAAAAGTGAGACATAAACACTGACAAAAAGTGAGACACAAACACTCAAAAAGTGAGACACAAACACTGACAAAAAGTGAGACACAAACACTCAAAAAGTGAGACACAAACACTGACAAAAAGTGAGACACAAACACTGACAAAAAGTGAGACATAAACACACAAAAAGTGAGACACAAACACTCAAAAAGTGAGACATAAACACTCAAAAAGTGAGACACAAACACTAAAAAAGTGAGACACAAACACTCAAAAAGTGAGACACAAACACTCAAAAAGTGAGACACAAACACTCAAAAAGTGAGACACAAACACTCAAAAAGTGAGACACAAACACACAAAAAGTGAGACACAAACACTCAAAAAGTGAGACACAAACACTCAAAAAGTGAGACACAAACACTCAAAAAGTGAGACACAAACACACAAAAAGTGAGACATAAACACTCAAAAAGTGAGACACAAACACTCAAAAAGTGAAACACAAACACACAAAAAATGAGACATGACAAAAAGTGAGACACAAACACTCAAAAAGTGAGACACAAACACACAAAAAGTGAGACACAAACACTCAAAAAGTGAGACACAAACACACAAAAAGTGAGACACAAACACACAAAAAGTGAGACACAAACACTGACAAAAAGTGAGACACAAACACTCAAAAAGTGAGACACAAACACTCAAAAAGTGAGACACAAACACTGACAAAAAGTGAGACATGACAAAAAGTGAGACACAAACACTCAAAAAGTGAGACACAAACACTCAAAAAGTGAGACACAAACACTGACAAAAAGTGAGACACAAACACTCAAAAAGTGAGACACAAACACTCAAAAAGTGAGACACAAACACTCAAAAAGTGAGACACAAACACACAAAAAGTGAGACACAAACACTCAAAAAGTGAGACACAAACACACAAAAAATGAGACATGACAAAAAGTGAGACACAAACACTGACAAAAAGTGAGACACAAACACACAAAAAGTGAGACACAAACACTGACAAAAAGTGAGACACAAACACTCAAAAAGTGAGACACAAACACACAAAAAGTGAGACACAAACACTGACAAAAAGTGAGACACAAACACTGACAAAAAGTGAGACACAAACACTGACAAAAAGTGAGACACAAACACATGTTTGCTTCTGCCTCATTTGGATGTTTTCATGTGTTTTCTGCAGAAAAAAGTCCCTGATGCTGCGCCGCTCCCAGTCTCTGTCTCTGCAGGTCCCGGACTGGTCTTGTCCAGGTCTGAGTCCGGGTCTGAGTCCGGGTCTGAGTCCGGTCCCGCCCCTGACTCCAGAGCCTCCTGTCGTGATGGTGCCTGAGTTTCAGAGAGTGACCATCAGTGGAGACTACTGCGCCGGGGTCAGTCGCCTTCACCTGGTCCTGAACCCGATCACGGAGCGGCCCCAGAACCTTCTTCTTCTTCTTCTTCTTCTCTTTCAGATCACGGTGGAGGACTACGAGCAGACGGCTCAGAGTCTGCTGACCGCTCTGATGATCCGAGAGAAGTACTCCAGACTGGCCTATCACCGCTTCCCCAGGACCACGGCCCGGTTCCTCAGGGAGTCCCAGGACCGGACCTGGACCCATGACCAAGAGGTCTTACCAGGTACTGACCAGAGTCCAGAGTCCAGACCAGAGTCCAGACCGGAGTCCAGACCGGAGTCCAGACCGGAGTCCAGGGTCCAGACCAGAGTCCAGACCGGAGTCCAGACCGGAGTCCAGGGTCCAGACCAGAGTCCAGACCGGAGTCCAGACCGGAGTCCAGGGTCCAGACCAGAGTCCAGACCGGAGTCCAGACCGGAGTCCAGGGTCCAGACCAGAGTCCAGAGTCCAGACCAGGGACAGACGGAGTCAGTGTTCTGATAAAAAAGAAGAAATATTCAAAATAATAAAATGTATTCGGGGACGATTTAGTGACGAGCTCAAATCTGATATTTCCAGCTCATAATGCGCCTGACATTAGCATTAGCATTAGCATTAGCATGACATAAAGAGAGGTTCAAACGCGGCGTAGAGGCTTTGAGAGAAGTCAAAGAAATGAGGCAAAACTGTTACTGTGCACACTAGCTTTAGCCACGCCCCTCACACACACTAGCTTTAGCCACGCCCCTCACACACACAGTAGCTTTAGCCACGCCCCTCACACACAGTAGCTTTAGCCACGCCCCTCACACACACACTCGCTTTAGCCACGCCCCTCACACAAACAGTAGCTTTAGCCACGCCCCTCACACGCACACTCGCTTTAGCCACGCCCCTCACACACTCACTTTAGCCACGCCCCTCACACACATTAGCTTTAGCCACGCCCCTCACACACACTCGCTTTAGCCACGCCCCTCACACACACTCGCTTTAGCCACGCCCCTCACACACATTAGTTTTAGCCACGCCCCTCACACACACTCGCTTTAGCCGCGCCCCTCACACACTCGCTTTAGCCACGCCCCTCACACACACTCGCTTTAGCCACGCCCCTCACACACACTCGCTTTAGCCACGCCCCTCACACACATTAGTTTTAGCCACGCCCCTCACACACACTCGCTTTAGCCGCGCCCCTCACACACTCGCTTTAGCCACGCCCCTCACACACACTCGCTTTAGCCACGCCCCTCACACACACTCGCTTTAGCCACGCCCCTCACACTTTGAAGATTCTGAAGAGCTGACGGTGTTTGTGGTCCTCAGACATTTGCCCGTGTCCCTCAGAGGGACAGGATCCGTACTCCACAGAGGGAATCCCAGAGGACCTGAACTACGTCCTGCAGATGAAGGACGGGATAATCCAGGTCTATAACCGGACTGAGGACCTGGAGCAGCAGAACCCTCGCAGTCTGCCGTACCCAGACCTCGAGACCTTCGCCATCGACCTGAGCCACGTCCTGGCCATGATCGCAGACGGACCCACGTGAGTCCAGACCCGGTTTAGAGTGTGTGGTGTTGTCTCGTGTGAGAGCGCCCCCTGGAGCAGCCGCAGGCTCCAAAAGTACATTCCAAAGTACGTTCCAAAAGTACATTCCAAAAGTACGTTCCAAAAGTACATTCCAAAAGTACAATCAAAACGTACATTCAAAAGTACATTCAAAAAGTACATTCCAAAAGTACATTCAAAAGTACATTAAAAGTACATTCAAAAGTACATTCAAAAGTACGTTCAAAAGTACATTCCAAAAGTACATTCAAAAGTACATTCCAAAAGTACATTCAAAAGTACATTCAAAAGTACATTCCAAAAGTACATTCCAAAAGTACATTCAAAAGTACATTCCAAAAGTACATTCAAAAGTACATTCCAAAAGTACATTCCAAAAGTACATTCAAAAAGTACGTTCAAAAGTACATTCCAAAAGTACATTCAAAAGTACATTCCAAAAGTACATTCAAAAGTACATTCCAAAAGTACATTCAAAAGTACATTCCAAAAGTACATTCCAAAAGTACATTCAAAAAGTACGTTCAAAAGTACATTCCAAAAGTACATTCAAAAGTACATTCTAAAGTACATTCCAAAAGTACATTCAAAAGTACATTCTAAAGTACATTCCAAAAGTACATTCAAAAGTACATTCCAAACGTACATTCCAAAAATACGTTCAAAAGTACATTCCAAAAGTACGTTTAAAAAGTACATTCAAAATTACGTTCAAAAGTACATTCACAAGTACATTCCAAAAGTACGTTCAAAAAGTACGTTCAAAAGAACATTCTAAAGTACATTCAAAAGTACATTCCAAAAGTACGTTCAAAAGAACATTCTAAAGTACATTCAAAAGTACATTCCAAAAGTACGTTTAAAAAGTACATTCAAAAGGACATTCAAAAGTACATTCAAAAGTACATTCCAAAAGTACGTTTAAAAAGTACATTCAAAAGGACATTCAAAAGTACATTCAAAAGTACGTTCAAAAGTACATTCACAAGTACATTCCAAAAGTACGTTCAAAAAGTACGTTCAAAAGTACGTTCAAAAGTACATTCCAAAAGTATATTCAAAAAGTAAGTTCAAAAGTACATTCAAAAGTACATTCTAAAGTACATTCTAAAGTACATTCTAAAGTACATTAAAAAAGTACATTCAAAAGTACATTCTAAAGTACATTAAAAAAGTACATTCAAAAGTACATTCTAAAGTACATTAAAAAAGTACACTCTAAAGTACAGTCTAAAGTACATTCTAAAGTACATTCTGAAGTACATTAAAAAAGTACACTCTAAAGTACAGTCTAAAGTACATTCTAAAGTACATTCTGAAGTACATTCTAAAGTACACTCTAAAGTACAGTCTAAAGTACATTCTAAAGTACATTCTGAAGTACATTCTAAAGTACATTCTGAAGTACATTCTAAAGTACATTCTGAAGTACATTCTGAAGTACATTCTAAAGTACATTCTGAAGTACATTCTAAAGTACACTCTAAAGTACAGTCTAAAGTACATTCTAAAGTACATTCTGAAGTACATTCTAAAGTACACTCTAAAGTACATTCTAAAGTACATTCTAAAGTACATTCTGAAGTACATTCTAAAGTACATTCTGAAGTACATTCTAAAGTACATTAAAAAAGTACACTCTAAAGTACAGTCTAAAGTACATTCTAAAGTACATTCTGAAGTACATTCTGAAGTACATTCTAAAGTACATTCTGAAGTACATTCTAAAGTACACTCTAAAGTACAGTCTAAAGTACATTCTAAAGTACATTCTGAAGTACATTCTAAAGTACATTCTAAAGTACATTCTAAAGTACATTCTGAAGTACATTCTAAAGTACATTCTGAAGTACATTCTGAAGTACATTCTGAAGTACATTCTGAAGTATCCATGCATTGTGTCCATGGCAGGAGTTCATAGTAGTAAAGTTCAGGGGTAAATGCTGTATCAGAGCGTGGTGAACTTCACTCACATTTGTGATTGACAGGACAGTCCCAGAACACGTGACAGTTGTTCACCTCCTGGTGGCGCTGTTTCTACAGCAGTTGCATTTCCTTGTGAATAATGAGACCTTTGACCTTTGACCTGGAGTTATGAAGAAACAGGACACATTTTCCCGCTCTTCATCTGTCAAAACAACATGAGCTTCTCTTTCCATTTGTGTTTAATGAGTCTCAGGTCAGTTCTATTTGTACAAAACTTTTGGTCATAAAGTTTTACCAGTTTAAGTTTGTAACATGTTTGTTTAGTTTAGTTCTGATCAGCTCCTTCCATGTGGTAAGAACAGATTTGAGCCAGAGATTCTTCACTTCCTCCTCATGACTCAAGCGTCTGTCATCTGCAGTAAGAACTGTACAGGAACCTCAGGCACTACATGACTCTCAGTATAAGACCTGTACAGGAACCTCAGGCACCACATGACTCTCAGTATAAGACCTGTACAGGAACCCCTGGCACCACATGACTCTCAGTATAAGACCTGTACAGGAACCCCTGGCACCACATGACTCTCAGTATAAGACCTGTACAGGAACCTCAGGCACCACATGACTCTCAGTATAAGACCTGTACAGGAACCTCAGGCACCACATGACTCTCAGTATAAGAACTGTACAGGAACCTCAGGCACCACATGACTCTCAGTATAAGACCTGTACAGGAACCTCAGGCACCACATGACTCTCAGTATAAGACCTGTACAGGAACCTCAGGCACCACATGACTCTCAGTATAAGAACTGTACAGGAACCTCAGGCACCACATGACTCTCAGTATAAGACCTGTACAGGAACCCCCGGCACCACATGACTCTCAGTATAAGACCTGTACAGGAACCCCTGGCACCACATGACTCTCAGTATAAGACCTGTACAGGAACCTCAGGCACCACATGACTCTCAGTATAAGACCTGTACAGGAACCTCAGGCACCACATGACTCTCAGTATAAGAACTGTACAGGAACCTCAGGCACCACATGACTCTCAGTATAAGACCTGTACAGGAACCCCCGGCACCACATGACTCTCAGTATAAGACCTGTACAGGAACCCCCGGCACCACATGACTCTCAGTATAAGACCATTGAGCTTCATATGGTTCAGACCTGTTTCACTGCTGATTTAGTCCTGTTTTAGTTTCTGTTTAGGCCCTGGTTACGTCTTGGTTCAGTCCAGGTTCAGACCGTGTTTTTCTCTCGTAGTAAAACCTACTGCCACAGACGTTTGAACTTCTTGGAGTCAAAGTTCTACCTCCACGAGATGTTGAATGAAATGGCAGAACTGAAGGAGCTCAAATGTGTGGCGCACAGAGACTTCTACAACGTCAGAAAGGTAAGGACCAAATGAGGGATTAGTCCTGGTTTGGACCTGGTTTAGACCCATCACAAAGCAGCGGTTTCAGATCTGCTCCTGGTTCTTCTCAGGTGGACACTCACATCCATGCCGCCGCCTGCATGAACCAGAAGCACCTTCTGAAGTTCATTAAGATGTCGTCCCAAACGGAGGCGGATCGTGAGGTTCTGGAGCGGAATGGCAAGACTCTGACTCTGGGACAGGTCTTCGAAAAACTGGGCATGGACCCGTACGACCTGACCGTGGACTCTCTGGACGTGCACGCCGTGAGTGTGACCTGAGTGTGGACCTGAGTCTGGACCCGAGTCTGGACCTGAGTGTGACCTGAGTGTGACCTGAGTGTGGACCTGAGTCTGGACCCGAGTCTGGACCTGAGTGTGACCTGAGTGTGGACCTGAGTGTGGACCTGAGTCTGGACCCGAGTCTGGACCTGAGTGTGACCTGAGTGTGACCTGAGTGTGGACCTGAGTCTGGACCCGAGTCTGGACCTGAGTGTGACCTGAGTGTGACCTGAGTGTGGACCTGAGTCTGGACCCGAGTCTGGACCTGAGTGTGACCTGAGTCTGGACCTGAGTGTGGACCTGAGTCTGGACCTGAGTCTGGACCTGAGTGTGACCTGAGTGTGACCTGAGTGTGGACTTGAGTCTGGACCTGAGTGTGACCTGAGTCTGGACCTGAGTGTGGACCTGAGTGTGGACCTGAGTCTGGACCTGAGTGTGGACCTGAGTCTGGACCCGAGTCTGGACCTGAGTGTGACCTGAGTGTGACCTGAGTGTGGACCTGAGTCTGGACCCGAGTCTGGACCTGAGTGTGACCTGAGTCTGGACCTGAGTGTGGACCTGAGTCTGGACCCGAGTCTGGACCTGAGTGTGACCTGAGTGTGACCTGAGTGTGGACCTGAGTCTGGACCCGAGTCTGGACCTGAGTGTGACCTGAGTGTGACCTGAGTGTGGACCTGAGTCTGGACCCGAGTCTGGACCTGAGTGTGACCTGAGTCTGGACCTGAGTGTGGACCTGAGTCTGGACCTGAGTCTGGACCTGAGTGTGACCTGAGTGTGACCTGAGCTTGGACCTGAGTCTGGACCTGAGTGTGACCTGAGTCTGGACCTGAGTGTGGACCTGAGTGTGGACCTGAGTCTGGACCTGAGTGTGGACCTGAGTCTGGACCCGAGTCTGGACCTGAGTGTGACCTGAGTGTGACCTGAGTGTGGACCTGAGTCTGGACCCGAGTCTGGACCTGAGTGTGACCTGAGTGTGACCTGAGTGTGGACCTGAGTCTGGACCCGAGTCTGGACCTGAGTGTGACCTGAGTCTGGACCTGAGTGTGGACCTGAGTCTGGACCTGAGTCTGGACCTGAGTGTGACCTGAGTGTGACCTGAGTGTGGACCTGAGTCTGGACCTGAGTGTGACCTGAGTCTGGACCTGAGTGTGGACCTGAGTCTGGACCTGAGTGTGGACCTGAGTCTGGACCCGAGTCTGGACCTGAGTGTGACCTGAGTGTGACCTGAGTGTGGACCTGAGTCTGGACCCGAGTCTGGACCTGAGTGTGACCTGAGTCTGGACCTGAGTGTGACCTGAGTCTGGACCTGAGTGTGACCTGAGTCTGGACCTGAGTGTGACCTGAGTCTGGACCTGAGTGTGGACCTGAGTCTGGACCTGAGTGTGACCTGAGTGTGGACCTGAGTCTGGACCCGAGTCTGGACCTGAGTGTGACCTGAGTCTGGACCTGAGTGTGACCTGAGTCTGGACCTGAGTGTGACCTGAGTCTGGACCTGAGTGTGACCTGAGTCTGGACCTGAGTGTGACCTGAGTGTGGACCTGAGTCTGGACCTGAGTGTGACCTGAGTCTGGACCTTAGTGTGACCTGAGTCTGGACCTGAGTGTGGACCTGAGTCTGGACCTGAGTGTGACCTGAGTCTGGACCTGAGTCTGGACCTGAGTCTGGACCCGAGTCTGGACCCGAGTCTGGACCCGAGTCTGGACCCGAGTCTGGACCTGAGTGTGGACCTGAGTCTGGACCTGAGTGTGACCTGAGTCTGGACCTGAGTGTGACCTGAGTCTGGACCCGAGTCTGGACCCGAGTCTGGACCTGACACATTTCATCAGTGCTGAGTTCCTCATTCCCCCTGGTTTAGTTTGGTTTAGTTCTATTTTATCCCTGGTTTAGTCCTAGTTTAGTCCTACTTAGACCTGGTTAGGTCCTGGTCCTGACTGGGTTCTGACCCGGTTCTTCTCTGGTTCTAGGGCCGGCAGACGTTCCATCGCTTTGATAAGTTTAACTCTAAATACAATCCTGTCGGAGCCTCAGAACTCAGAGAAATCTACCTCAAAACGGACAATTACATCAACGGAGAATACTTCGCCCGACTCGTCAAGGTGAGACCATGAGCCACAGACACTGAGCCGCATGTTTATGATGTCATATCCTGTTCACCCGCATGTTTATGATGTCATATCCTGTTCACCCGCATGTTCATGATGTCATATCCTGTTCACCCGCAGGTTTATGATGTCATATCCTGTTCACCCGCATGTTCATGATGTCATATCCTGTTCACCCGCAGGTTTATGATGTCATATCCTGTTCACCCGCATGTTTATGATGTCATATCCTGTTCACCCGCAGGTTTATGATGTCATATCCTGTTCACCCGCATGTTTATGATGTCATATCCTGTTCACCCGCATGTTTATGATGTCATATCCTGTTCACCCGCAGGTTTATGATGTCATATCCTGTTCACCCGCATGTTTATGATGTCATATCCTGTTCACCCGCATGTTTATGATGTCATATCCTGTTCTCCCGCATGTTTATGATGTCATATCCTGTTCACCCGAATGTTTATGATGTCATATCCTGTTCACCCGCAGGTTTATGATGTCATATCCTGTTCACCCGCATGTTTATGATGTCATATCCTGTTCACCCGCATGTTTATGATGTCATATCCTGTTCACCCGCATGTTTATAAGATAAGATAAGATATTCCTTTATTGTCCCACATGGGGAAATTTCATTGTTGCAACGCAGGTAGATACAGAGGTAGATCCAGAAGAACAGATCACTTATAGGAAGTCTGAAAAACACTTTCAGTAGAAGATCTCCTATAGATAAATAAAAACTCCCATAGACAAATAAATAAATAAATACATAAATACCATTGCATGTGATCACGATCACATGAATATGTGTCACGACAGCACATAGATTGCACATTATGATGTTATATCCTGTTCACCCGCATGTTTATGATGTCATATCCTGTTACGGTTCAGACTTCAGACTTCGGGAACAGTTTGTTTACCAGGTCTTGGCAGAACTGTGTTGTTACACGAGCTGAACTTCCTGTTTATCTTTGTGGTACTTCCTGTTTTACTGCCAACTTCCTGTTTCTCTTCACATTTCTAATCTTCATCCTTCCTTTCTCTTTTGGGATATTTTTTTTACAGACAGTAAAAACTACAGTCAAAAAGTGCCAAACTAAGAGACGTACTCCAAAACACATATTCAATAAAAATAGAATAAACTAATTGTGATTTTCATCAATAAAACACTTTATTCATGAATATTATCTGAATATATTATTTACACTTTATTTGGTTAAATGTGTTTAAAAAGTCTATGTTCAGTATAAATAACTGGAAGTGTAATACAGTGTAATGTCTGCTGTGTCCAGGAGGTGGCGTCAGAGATGGAGGAGAGTAAGTATCAACACGCCGAGCCGCGTCTGTCC
>NW_027316389.1:1461125-1468625 GCF_026437365.1 Eucyclogobius newberryi | reverse complement strand
GTTTCAGTGACATCTTCAGGTCGAAGAAGATCGTCCCAAACTTCGCTCAGATGTTGGAGAACATCTTTAAGCCGCTGTTTGAAGCCACAGTCAATCCTCAGAAACACAGGAGCCTCCACGTCTTCCTCAAATATGTGAGACCTTTTCTATGGCTCGTTCTCGGGGTCGTGGGTGACTTTGGGCCTTAAGCGGGTTCAGCCTGGACAGGGTCAACAGAGAGACACACAAACAACCACTAGAGGGCAGTGTATATACTTGAAGAACTCTAGAGCTCTGACCACTCTGCCACCGCTCACCTCCTCTCCTTTGACCTTTGACCCTCTCCTCTGACCTTCTCCTCTGACCTTCAACTCTCCTGTGACCTCTGACCTACTCCTCTCCTCTGACCTTCTCCTCTGACCTCTGACCTTCTCCTCTCCTCTGACCTTCTCCTCTGACCCTCTCCTCTGACCTCTGACCCTCTGACCTTCTCCTCCAGATCACAGGCTTCGACAGCGTCGATGACGAGTCCAAACACAGCGATCATCTGTTTTCTTATAAAAGTCCCAAACCTGAAGAATGGGACAGTGAGGACAATCCTCCGTACACCTACTATCTGTTCTACATGTACGCCAACATCATGGTGCTCAACAACCTCAGGAAGTGAGTACCACATGTGTGTGTGTGTGTGTCACATGTGTGTATGATCACGTGTGTGTAACATGTGTGTGGTCACGTGTGTGTAACATGTGTGTGGTCACGTGTGTGTCACATGTGTGTGGTCACGTGTGTGTCACATGTGTGTGGTCACGGGTGTGTCACATGTGTATGATCACGTGTGTGTCACATGTGTATGATCATGTGTGTGTCACATGTGTGTGGTCACGGGTGTGTCACATGTGTATGATCACGTGTGTGTCACATGTGTATGATCATGTGTGTGTCACATGTGTGTGGTCACGTGTGTGTCACATGTGTGTGGTCACGGGTGTGTCACATGTGTATGATCACGTGTGTGTCACATGTGTATGATCATGTGTGTGTCACATGTGTGTGGTCACGGGTGTGTCACATGTGTATGATCACGTGTGTGTCACATGTGTATGATCATGTGTGTGTCACATGTGTGTGGTCACGTGTGTGTAACATGTGTGTGGTCACGTGTGTGTCACATGTGTATGATCACGTGTGTGTCACATGTGTATGATCATGTGTGTGTCACATGTGTGTGGTCACGGGTGTGTCACATGTGTATGATCACGTGTGTGTCACATGTGTATGATCATGTGTGTGTCACATGTGTGTGGTCACGTGTGTGTCACATGTGTGTGGTCACGGGTGTGTCACATGTGTATGATCACGTGTGTGTCACATGTGTATGATCATGTGTGTGTCACATGTGTGTGGTCACGTGTGTGTAACATGTGTGTGGTCACGTGTGTGTGTGTCCCATGTGTATGATCACGTGTGTGTAACATGTGTGTGGTCACGTGTGTGTCACATGTGTGTGGTCACGTGTGTGTCTGCAGGGAGCGTGCTCTGAACACGTTCCAGTTCAGGCCTCACTGTGGAGAAGCCGGCTCCATCACTCATCTGGTGTCGGCGTTTCTCACGGCGGACAACATTTCCCACGGGCTCAACCTCAAGAAGGTCAAAGAAAATGAACTCTAGAAAAAAACTATAGAACAGATAATATTTGAAAGTATATGAAATGTTATATTATATGTTTTTTTTGTACTTTTGTAGAGCTGCAGTACTTGTACCTGATGTACTGTATGTGTGTATTTCCGAGCCCAGCACTGCAGTAACTCTTTGTATTTGTCCTCAAACAGAGCCCAGTACTGCAGTAACTCTTTGTATTTGTCCTCAAACAGAGCCCAGTACTGCAGTACTTGTACTACCTGGGACAGGTGCCCATTGCCATGTCTCCTCTGAGTAACAACAGCCTGTTTCTTCAATACAACAAAAACCCCCTGCGAGAATTCTTACAGAAAGGACTTTGTGTTTCTCTGTCCACCGACGACCCCATGCAGTTCCACTACACCAAGGTACAAGTACTACCATATACTGTATATAATGGAGAGAGTACTACATAAGTATTCACAGTGTTTGCCCTGGTACTCTAAACTGAGCTCAGGTCCATGGTTGTTTTCCCTCTGATTGTTCTTGAGATGTTTCTACAGTGTGACTGCAGTCCACTAGTCTACAGAAGGTCCCACACTGGTCCCACACTGGTCTACAGAAGGTCCCACACTGGTCCCACACTGGTCTACAGAAGGTCCCACACTGGTCTACAGAAGGTCCCACATTGGTCCCACACTGGTCTACAGAAGGTCCCACACTGGTCCCACACTGGTCTACAGAAGGTCCCACACTGGTCCCACACTGGTCTACAGAAGGTCCCACACTGGTCCCACACTGGTCTACAGAAGGTCCCACGCTGGTCCCACACTGGTCTACAGAAGGTCCCACATTGGTCCCACACTGGTCTACAGAAGGTCCCACACTGGTCCCACACTGGTCTACAGAAGGTCCCACACTGGTCTACAGAAGGTCCCACACTGGTCTACAGAAGGTCCCACACTGGTCCCACACTGGTCCCACACTGGTCTACAGAAGGTCCCACACTGGTCTACAGAAGGTCCCACACTGGTCTACAGAAGGTCCCACACTGTTCTACAGAAGGTCCCACACTGGTCCCACACTGGTCTACAGAAGGTCCAACACTGGGCTACACAAGGTCCCACACTGGTCCCACACTGGTCTACAGAAGGTCCCACACTGGTCCCACACTGGTCTACAGAAGATCCCACACTGGTCTACAGAAGGTCCCACACTGGTCTACAGAAGGTCCCACACTGATCTACAGAAGGTCCCACACTGATCTACAGAAGGTCCCACACTGGTCTACAGAAGGTCCCACACTGGTCTACAGAAGGTCCCACACTGGTCTACAGAAGGCCCCACACTGGTCTACAGAAAGTCCCAAACTGGTCTACAGAAGGTCCCACACTGGTCTACAGAAGGCCCCACACTGGTCTACAGAAGGTCCCACACTGGGCTAGAGTAGGTCCCACACTGGTCTACAGAAGGTCCCACACTGGTCTACAGAAGGTCCCACACTGGTCTACAGAAGGTCCCACACTGGTCCCACACTGGTCTTCAGAAGGTCCCACACTGGTCTACAGAAGGTCCCACACTGGTCTACAGAAGGTCCCACACTGTTCCCACACTGGTCTACAGAAGGTCCCTCACTGGTCCCACACTGGTCTACAGAAGGTCCCACACTGGTCCCACACTGGTCTACAGAAGGTCCCACACTGGTCTACAGAAGGTCCCACACTGGTCTACAGAAGGTCCCACACTGGTCTACAGAAGGTCCCACACTGTTCCCACACTGGTCTACAGAAGGTCCCACACTGGTCCCAGACTGGTCTACAGAAGGTCCCACACTGGTCTACAGAAGGTCCCACACTGGTCTACAGAAGGTCCCACACTGGTCTACAGAAGGTCCCACACTGGTCCCACACTGGTCTACAGAAGATCCCACACTGGTCTACAGAAGGTCCCACACTGGTCTACAGAAGGTCCCACACTGGTCTACAGAAGGTCCCACACTGATCTACAGAAGGTACCACACTGGTCAACAGAAGGTCCCACACTGGTCTACAGAAGATCCCACACTGGTCTACAGAAGGTCCCAGACTGGTCTACAGAAGGTCCCACACTGGTCTACAGAAGGTCCCACACTGGTCTACAGAAGGTCCCACACTGATCTACAGAAGGTCCCACACTGGTCTACAGAAGGTCCCACACTGGTCTACAGAAGGTCCCACACTGGTCTACAGAAGGTCCCACACTGGTCTACAGAAGGCCCCACACTGGTCTACAGAAGGCCCCACACTGGGCTAGAGTAGGTCCCACACTGGTCTACAGAAGGCCCCACACTGGTCTACAGAAGGTCCCACACTGGTCTACAGAAGGTCCCACACTGGTCTACAGAAGGTCCCACACTGGTCTACAGAAGGTGTGAGCGAACGAACGAGCGGAGCAAAGACTCTGAACACTTATGTACGAGGGATTTATTCGTTTTTTGTTTAAATAAATAATTGTGGGGTTTTGTTGAGGTTCCTCTGACGTTCCCCTGACGTTCCCCTGACGTTCCTCTGACGTTGTTCCCCTGACGTTCCCCTGACGTTCCCCTGACGTTCCTCTGACGTTCCCCTGACGTTCCCCTGACGTTCCTCTGACGTTCCTCTGACGTTCCCCTGACGTTCCTCTGACGTTCCCCTGACGTTCCCCTGACGTTCCTCTGACGTTTCCGTGACGTTCCTCTGACGTTCCCCTGACGTTCCTCTGACGTTCCTCTGACGTTCTCCTGACGTTCCCCTGACGTTCCCCTGACGTTCTCCTGACGTTCTCCTGACGTTCTCCTGACGTTCTCCGGACGTTCTCCTGACGTTCCTCTGACGTTCCCCTGACGTTCCTCTGACGTTCCCCTGACGTTCCCCTGACGTTCCTCTGACGTTCTCCGGACGTTCTCCTGACGTTCCCCTGACGTTCCCCTGACGTTCCCCTGACGTTCCTCTGACGTTCTCCGGACGTTCTCCTGACGTTCCCCTGACGTTCCCCTGACGTTCCCCTGACGTTCCTCTGACGTTCTCCTGACGTTCTCCTGACGTTCTCCGGACGTTCTCCTGACGTTCTCCTGACGTTCCCCTGACGTTCTCCTAACGTTCCCCTGACGTTCCCCTGACGTTCTCCGGACGTTCCCCTGACGTTCTCCTAACGTTCCCCTGACGTTCCTTTGAATGTTCTTGTGTTCCAGGAGCCTCTGATGGAGGAATACGCCATCGCTGCTCAGCTCTGGAAGCTCAGCACGTGTGACCAGTGTGAGATCGCCCGGAACAGTGTGATCCAGAGCGGACTCTCACACCAGGTACTGCCACAAGTATTACAAGTACTACGACAAATACTACAAGTACTACCTAAAGCAGTACTACTACTACTACTCATTTCTCACCAAAAGCACGTTAGCAACAGCTGTTTCCTGTTTGTGGCACTCGCTTTGTCCAGAGCCACAATCTGATATTTCTAGCTCATAATGCGTCTGACATTAGCATTAGCATTAGCATTAACATTAGTGGTAGCATTAGCGGTAGCATTAGCAGTAGCATTAGACTTAGCATGACATAAAGAGAGGTTAAAACGCGGCGTAGAGGCTTTAGCCACGCCCCTCACATGCAGAGAAGTCAAAGAAATTAGGCAAAACTGTTCCTGTGCACGCTCGCTTTAGCCACGCCCCTCAC
Source organism: Eucyclogobius newberryi (assembly GCF_026437365.1). Taxonomy (NCBI): domain Eukaryota; kingdom Metazoa; phylum Chordata; class Actinopteri; order Gobiiformes; family Gobiidae; genus Eucyclogobius; species Eucyclogobius newberryi. The sequence goes on along the minus strand of NW_027316389.1, from coordinate 1,463,337 downwards.
ATGCGCTAGCTTTAGCCACGCCCCTCACATGCGCTAGCTTTAGCCACGCCCCTCACACACCCTAGCTTTAGCCACGCCCCTCACACACACTAGCTTTAGCCACGCCCCTCACACACACTAGCTTTAGCCACGCCCCTCACACGCGCTAGCTTTAGCCACGCCCCTCACGCACGCTAGCTTTAGCCACGCCCCTCACACACGCTAGCTTTAGCCACGCCCCTCACACACGCTAGCTTTAGCCACGCCCCTCACACACGCTAGCTTTAGCCACGCCCCTCACACACACTAGCTTTAGCCACGCCCCTCACACACACTAGCTTTAGCCACGCCCCTCACACATGCTAGCTTTAGCCACGCCCCTCACATACACTAGCTTTAGCCACGCCCCTCACACGCGCTAGCTTTAGCCACGCCCCTCACACACACTAGCTTTAGCCATGCCCCTCACACACGCTAGCTTTAGCCACGCCCCTCAAACACACTAGCTTTAGCCACGCCCCTCACACGCGCTAGCTTTAGCCACGCCCCTCACACACACTAGCTTTAGCCACGCCCCTCACACGCGCTAGCTTTAGCCACGCCCCTCACACACACTAGCTTTAGCCACGCCCCTCACACACACTAGCTTTAGCCACGCCCCTCACACACACTAGCTTTAGCCACACCCTTCACACACACTAGCTTTAGCCACGCCCCTGACACACGCTGGCTTTAGCCACGCCCCTCATACACACTAGCTTTAGCCACACCCATCACACACACTAGCTTTAGCCACGCCCCTCATACACACTAGCTTTAGCCACACCCATCACACACACTAGCTTTAGCCACGCCCCTCACACACACTAGCTTTAGCCACACCCCTCACTCACACTAGCTTTAGCCACGCCCCTCACACACACTAGCTTTAGCCACGCCCCTCACACACACTAGCTTTAGCCACGCCCCTCACACATGCTAGCTTTAGCCACGCCCCTCACTCACACTAGCTTTAGCCATGCCCCTCATACACACTAGCTTTAGCCACACCCATCACACACACTAGCTTTAGCCACGCCCCTCACACACACTAGCTTTAGCCACACCCCTCACTCACACTAGCTTTAGCCACGCCCCTCACACACACACTAGCTTTAGCCACGCCCCTCACACACACTAGCTTTAGCCACGCCCCTCACACATGCTAGCTTTAGCCACGCCCCTCACTCACACTAGCTAGCCACGCCCCTCACACACACTAGCTTTAGCCACGCCCCTCACTCACACTAGCTAGCCACGCCCCTCACACACACAAACCTGTTTACTATAATAAATAATAATAATAACTTTTATTTATATAGCGCTTTTCAGTGACCCAAAGACGCTGAACATAATAAAAAAGGGGGGGTATTTACAGACCAGGAGGAGTTAAACTAGTTGAAACTCTTATAATACGGACCCTAAACCTCACACTAACTCTAAACTGCTCCTCCTCCTGCTCCTCCTCCTCTTGCTCCTCCCCCTGCTCTTCCTCCTGCTCCTCCTCCTTCTTACCGTCGTGTCCAGGAGAAAAAGCACTTTCTGGGGCCAAACTACCTCCAGGACGGTCCTGAGGGAAACGACATCCGCAGAACAAACGTGGCCCAGATCCGCATGGCCTATCGCTACGAGACGCTGTGCAACGAGCTCAGCTTCCTGGTGGGGGCGGTAAAGAGCGAGAGCAGCCCCAGCCCCGCCGAGTAAAGGAGAGCAAGAGTTTGATCTGCTTTAGGACGAGTTTCATGTGTTTACACCGGGATGAATCCCCCTGCTTCAGTCCTAGTCAGGTCCTGGTTTAGACCTGGTTTAGACCTGGTTTAGACCTGGTTTAGACCTGGTTTAGTCCTGGTTTAGACCTGGTTTAGACCTGGTTTAGTCCTGGTTTAGACCTGCTTCAGTCCTAGTCAGGTCCTGGTTTAGACCTGGTTTAGACCTGGTTTAGTCCTGGTTTAGACCTGGTTTAGACCTGGTTTAGTCCTGGTTTAGACCTGGTTTAGACCTGGTTTAGTCCTGGTTTAGACCTGGTTTAGACCTGGTTTAGACCTGGTTTAGACCTGGTTTAGTCCTGGTTTAGACCTGGTTTAGTCCTGGTTTAGTCCTGGTTTAGACCTGGTTTAGACCTGGTTTAGTCCTGGTTTAGACCTGGTTTAGTCCTGGTTTAGACCTGGTTTAGTCCTGGTTTAGTCCTGGTTTA
>NW_027316389.1:1346125-1456125 GCF_026437365.1 Eucyclogobius newberryi | reverse complement strand
TAAACCAGGACTAAACCAGGACTATGTGGAGGCCCGGTCTGGTCTGGCCTGGTCTACGGTCTGTGTGGATTCCCAGCGTCGTCTGCCAGCTTCAGGATGTAACCGGCGAGCTCCTCGTCAGTGGGAAAGTCGGACACGACCCACGAGTCGTTGGCCGCGCTCACCTGGAGCCGACAGACCGGACAGTTCCTCTGCTGACCGCTCCTGACAAACACCACAAGGACACGCGTGTTAGATGTTGACCCACACGCTCCGTCACCATGGAAACACGATGGTCCTCACCACTTGTCGATGCACTTCTGACAGAAGATGTGAGCACAGGGCAAGATCAGGTCTGCTCTGCCGTCCATGCAGATGCAGCACTCCTCCTCATCTGTCAGCTCCTGCACCCTGAGGACACACAGGACACTGAGGACACTCTGAGGACACACTGAGGAGACACAGCTCATACTGAGAGTCATGTGGTGCCGGGGGTTCCTGTACAGGTCTTATACTGAGAGTCATGTGGTGCCTGAGGTTCCTGTACAGGTCTTATACTGAGAGTCATGTGGTGCCTGAGGTTCCTGTACAGGTCTTATACTGAGAGTCATGTGGTGCCTGAGGTTCCTGTACAGGTCTTATACTGAGAGTCATGTGGTGCCTGAGGTTCCTGTACAGGTCTTATACTGAGAGTCATGTGGTGCCTGAGGTTCCTGTACAGGTCTTATACTGAGAGTCATGTGGTGCCTGAGGTTCCTGTACAGGTCTTATACTGAGAGTCATGTGGTGCCTGAGGTTCCTGTACAGGTCTTATACTGAGAGTCATGTGGTGCCTGAGGTTCCTGTACAGGTCTTATACTGAGAGTCATGTGGTGCCTGAGGTTCCTGTACAGGTCTTATACTGAGAGTCATGTGGTGCCTGGGGTTCCTGTACAGGTCTTATACTGAGAGTCATGTGGTGCCGGGGGTTCCTGTACAGGTCTTATACTGAGAGTCATGTGGTGCCTGAGGTTCCTGTACAGGTCTCATACTGAGAGTCATGTGGTGCCGGGGGTTCTTGTACAGGTCTTATACTGAGAGTAATGTGGTGCCTAAGGTTCCTGTACAGGTCTTATACTGAGAGTCATGTGGTGCCTGAGGTTCCTGTACAGGTCTTATACTGAGAGTCATGTGGTGCCTGAGGTTCCTGTACAGGTCTCATACTGAGAGTCATGTGGTGCCTCAGGTTCCTGTACAGGTCTTATACTGAGAGTCATGTGGTGCCTGAGGTTCCTGTACAGGTCATATACTGAGAGTCATGTGGTGCCTGAGGTTCCTGTACAGGTCTTATACTGAGAGTCATGTGGTGCCTGAGGTTCCTGTACAGGTCTCATACTGAGAGTCATGTGGTTTTGTACCAAATAGAACTGAGCTGAGACTTAAGGTCTGGAGGACAAAAGGTCTAAAGGTTTTTCACCAGATGTAAAAGAGAATCACATGAAAAGCTTTGATGAGTTGAAAGAGAAACAGAACTTTTATAGGATTTTACACATAAAGAGTTTTTATAACCAAGACATGAAACAAAGTCATGACCTTTATAACTTCTGACTGTGATGTTTATCAAGGCTTATGAAGCAGAACTTTCAGGGGAATAATATCTAATATCTAATATCTATGCCGCAAGCGGCAATGATCGACCCCCGCCACAGCGCAAGCACAGAGACCGCGACCCTTTTGATGGTCCTGAAGATGAGTCTCACCAAATGCAGAGCTCAGATGAAGGATTTTCACTTGTGCAGCAGCTGCTCAACAATCCGTTCATTTTTTTCAAATTTGTATAGCAATTTGATAATTGCAAAGCAAAACACGAGTGACAAACAATCAATATTTTCCATTTATGTAACAAGATTATTTATTTAAATGTATTTGTAAACATTCGATTTAAAAAAAAAACGCCTAACAAATGAACTTTAAACACTTTTTAAACTTTTTTTTTTTTTTAAACAGAAAACTTGCAAATAAAATTAGTTGTTGAACAAATTAATCAACACAAAGTCAGACGGCCTTATTTACAACTTTCTTCTGTCTCATCATCAATCAGACGACTATTTGCAGGAGTCTCATTTACATATTAATTGTCTTTACACTCACTTAATACATATGTGTTAAGCTTCTGATGGAAAAATAAAGGTTGCTGTGGCGACCATCATGGTGTATTTGTGTTATTCAAATTGTACCGCTCTATTTGACGTTCCATTCAATTTTTCGTTTTGCTACTTGATCACGGTCCCTAAGTACTATCGTCTCCAGCTGAGTGATCAGTACTTTTAGGCGCTTTGGTTACACAATTGACACACATTTTTGTATCGCAATAGCTGCGACACAAACACACTTTTTTCTGACGAACTGGAGAGAAATTGCGTCGCATTTTGCGATACCGCTTATTCTGAACCCTGATATGTCAGGTTAATCGGGCTAACGCCCTAAGAGGAGTTTGTGAAAGTGTAAAGTGTTGTTCTGGCGATTTCCCCATTGGAATAACATGGGAAGTTTCGGTCATCACTACGGCAACGCCGTAACAATTATGACATGGGTCTCATTGACTTTTTTGATCGGGATGCCAAAATAGAATTTTGTGTCAAATTTCATAACATTTCAAAAAACTAAACCTTTTACTCCATTGTAAAATTGTATTTCACTCTATAGGGGGCGCTATCGCACCAAATTAATTTGTTTCACTTCAAGTAGGTTCAGGGCAAAGGGTTAAACAGTTGATTCAAATGTGACGCATTTCTGACTTTATCTGATCAATCAGAAGCAACATTAAAATTTTGAAATTTTCTGAAATTCTAGCTACAGTTTGTGGCTTCGCCGCTCAGAGACCGTGACAGGGTCAATGTCATTTGAATAACTTTTCATGTCCCACTCCTCAGTAGCATTTTCACCAAATTTCAGCTTTTTAGGGCCAACGCCCTGAGGGGGAGGAGTTTGTAAAAGTACAACATATGGAAAAACTCCCGAGTCATGTTTAGCAAATTTTGATCCAATATGGCCGACATTTGGTTGGGCGGACGGCGTTGCCGTAATCATTTTTTACTTCTCTTGTCACCATCTACCTCTGCGCCAAATCTCATGATTCTACGATCAGATTTTTTTTGGGTCATTTCCCATCTCTCAATGCATTCTGGGAACATTTGGGGCTGACGAGCACATTCTTTTATTTTAGAAAAGGGAAATGGCCAGAATGTAGAGGCACGATTTTTAGAGGTGTGAACATTTTTGTGACTTTTCGTCAATGTCACTGGGTGAAAAATAGGGGCGTGTCCCGAGAAGAAGAAGAAGAAGAAGAAGAAAGAATAATATTCCGATGCAAAAACAATGTTTCCCATTTTTCAAATATCATAAACTATACATTTTCGGAAAGCGCTCGCGCTTTCCTCCCTCATGGTGTGGGTCCCTGGTCACTGACGGGTACTTTCCTTCATTTTGAGTGGGCTCCGCCCACTTTGTGTTTTTGGCCCTTTAAACAGTAATAATGTTACATTTGTGCATCTCATGTTTATATGAACGGAACATGCAAGAGATGGAACGTATTCATGAGACACTTAGAGCAAATGAGTGTTTTATGTGGGGATGACGACCGCTTCCAATGTAAAGTGCTCGTTTAGTGCCACTTTTGCACGAGCTTCGCCCGTTTACAACGGTAATGTTCCATTTTCCTACTAATGAGTCTGCAGGGGGCGTGAGGGGGAGGAGTTAGTGAGTGTTTGAAGTGGGCGAGCGCTTCGCGCTCGATTTCGTGCACTTTCACAGTCGTGCTTCGCACAACCTTACGGGACTATTAGGCCTCTCGCCAGCTTGTGGCGCTCGGGCCAAATTATATATTATATATTATATATTTGTGCTATCATGCTCCATCTCCCTTCATTATCCAGTCTTTCCCGTTGTGAAGACCCATGTATAAACCTGTCATCAGCTCTGCCCCTTCTATTTGCTGTTCATCTAGACATTTTTCTTCTGCCACAAACACAATAAATGGAAACTTTGGAATGTACTTTTGGCAGAAGGAATATATATCTATAATATGTATAATATATCTGTGTGTGGAGTGGTCAGGATATGTGCCGTATATGGAGTACCTGCCCATCCACACTGAGGCCTGGCAGGACTCTGGGCTGTGGATCCCTCCGGACGCCTCTGCAGCGCCCTCTGCTGTCAGCTCTGCAGCGCCCTCTGCTGTCAGCTCTGCAGCGCCCTCTGCTGTCAGCTCTGCAGCCTGACTCGTGATGTCTTTGTACAGCTGGATGAACTGGTACAGGTTCATGATGCGAGACGCTTCCACGGCGGCGCTCTCTTTGTTGATCTGACCACAGAACACAAACATGAACAAACCCAGAGAAGCCACTGACCTTTGTGCAGACTGACCTTTGTGCAGACTGACCTTTGTGCAGACCACTCTGACCGCGACCTTCCACAGAGCCGACGCGTCTGAGCCCGGCTCCACCTCGAACAGAAGGTGTTTCTTCTGCCCGGCCGCCAGCTTCGCCGTTCTGACAGAGAAAAGAGAAATCAACTCCCTGACCTCTGACCTTTGACCTCTGCTGTTACTCACACGTCGTTGAGTTCAGCCACTCGAACCAGAAACTCGTCGTAGGTCAAGTATCCGCCGTCTTTGACCAAAGCCGCGTGTCTCAGAAGCTTCTCCGGCAAACGACTCACGGCCGAGCCCTGCCCCATCAGAGCGAGGAGCAGAAGGAGGGATCTGAGGAGAGAGAGGAGGTCTAAAGGAGGTCTGAAGGAGGTCTGAAGGAGGTCTGAAGGAGGTCTGAAGGAGGTCTAAAGGAGGTCTAAAGGAGGTCTAAAGGAGGTCTAAAGGAGGTCTGAAGCAGGACTAAAGCAGGACTAAAGCAGGACCAAAGCAGGACTAAAGCAGGACTAAAGCAGGACTCGGCCCCTGGTACTGGGCTCAGGGGGGTGAGTTTGTCCTCGTGGTAAATAATAATCACAGTTTTACATCAGTCGAGTTGTAGTTTGTGTGAAAAGATCAGAGAAAATGTGCTCAAATCAGAACTATTGTATGATTTACACAGACTTTGGCCCTTGTTTACAGTCTGGTTGCTTAGTAACAGCTGTGGCATTACTTCTGCCCATGTCATATTTACTGGACATGTCAAACCAGGAAGTGTCATTATGTATGAATCGCACCAAAAATGGCAGAATTAGAGAAAAACCGTCAAAATGTTTGATCAAATCTGAAATAGTTTGAGTGGAAAGTGCGGTTGAATGTGTCACGTGGGCTTGAAGTATCAGTAACGACACAACAGAACAAAACAAACTCTGATCATGAAATGCTACATTAAAGAAGGACTTAACAGGCAAATATAAGAGAGAAAACAGTTACATTTAGACAGAATAAAGTCTGAACAGTCTTATCAGTTTGAGCTCATGTGCCTAACTTTATGACCTAATGAACCTCCAGATTAAACCAAACACGAGTCCAAACTCCTGAAACCAACAGCAGCTCGTGTTTGTAGAAGTGAAAAGACAAAAGTGGAACATCACGTAAACAAATGTAAAGAATAAAGACGATTCTGAGGGGAAACGTGTGGCTTCTTTTGCGGATTCTCTCACTTTTATGCGTCTAAATGTGTTAAAATGACGGGTTTTCGGTGTCTTTAACGTCCGTGAGGGAAAAGCAGAAGCTCAAAAACACAAATGATTCTTACCAAAAAGAGAAATCATGAGAAAAGTCGGTGTTTTGGGACGAACAGCTCCGTTAGCTTCAGTCTGTTGTTGTTGACAAGCGTCGCGGCGCGATGACGTCACACACGACTACGACGTATCAAAACCAAGCCCCCGGAAGCCAAGATGGCCGCCATTGAAACCTATGGAGCTGCTCATTGGCGCATGGTTCCAAAAAAGTGTTTTAGTTCCGCATTACTTCCTGAACAGTGGTATATCTCCTCCCACTTTTGTGACGTCATCGCCGTGAGGCTTTGGCGTCGGGAGCGCGCACGTCACAGCAGCGCGACAGACTGAGAAGAGTCAACACGGACTTTTGGATTAATTCGGCTTGAAATATTCTGTTTACGTAACGTATAATGATGAATTGTTATATCCATCTATAAATATACATGTATCATGATGTAAAGCTCTGATATTTAAGAGAATTATAAAGAAGTGTTAAGATAAAAAGTCTGGTTTAATGACAATGAATTACATTTAGAGGTTTAATAACGTCCTCATCATTTTCTGTAGTTTTTGGTTTGGGTATTTATTTTGTTATTAACTTTTCAATTATTTATTTACATAGTATAATTTGGCCAATATGCATTTTTTTTAATCAGATGAGAAGAAATATAAAATATAATCATCGATTCTGTTACATAATTGAGTTAAGAAGTATTTAATTATATTCAGTTTCCTTTTGTCGTTTTTTATCATGTCAATCTTTAATAAATACAAAACACATTTGTTTATTAATGTATTTAATAAGAATAATGAACATGAATGAACTTGTTCAATAAATGCAAATCTGATTATATCTACAAATGATAAATTGATTTTAGCCAGTTTTAGTTGAGTTTTAAAGCTACAATGTGGGAGTCCCTTGTGTACTGTTCATTATTATTATCATCATTAATAGAATCAGAAAATGTATTGCCATTGTCAAAGAAAAGAATTCACAAACAGTGGAACTTGCTTTGGTGATTCAGTGCAACATAAAAATATTAACAATGATAAAACAAAATGTATAAGTGAAATAGAACAAACTGAATAAGATAAGATATTCCTTTATTGTCCACACATGGGGAAATTTAGTTGTTGCAACACAGTAGATCCAGAGGAAAAGGACAGAAAACTTATAGAAATTTTAAAAAACACTCTTAATAGATCGATCTTAATAGAAGAACTCTTATAAACAAAAACTCCTCTAGACAGAACCTCTCATACCTTAATAAGGAATGGAGGGGGAAATAAAGATAAAATAAAAACAGCGTAAGACAAAATAATACTAATAATAATGGTAAAATAAACACTCTTTTTACATCAGTTATATGCACATGAATGTGACATTATTGTGTTAAATACTGAATATCTCAGTATTTAACAAGACTTTGTTTCCATGGCTACGCAGTCTTCTGTACTTCAGTAACTGCACCGTTCAGCTCCATCGTATGACTGAGACAAACAGAACATGTCACAGCTTTAGATTATACAAGTCATAGAACACACACTTCACATGTTTAGATGATACAAGTCATATAACATACACTTCACATGTTTAGATTATACAAGTCATAGAACATACACTTCACATGTTTAGATTATACAAGTCATAGAACATACACTTCACATGTTTAGATGATACAAGTCACATAACATACACTTCACATGTTTAGATTATACAAGTCATATAACATACACTTCATATGTTTAGATTATACAAGTCATATAACATACACTTCACATGTTTAGATGATACAAGTCATATAACATACACTTCACATGTTTAGATTATACAAGTCATATAACATACACTTCATATGTTTAGATGATACAAGTCATATAACATACACTTCACATGTTTAGATTATACAAGTCATATAACATACACTTCACATGTTTAGATTATACAAGTCATATAACATACACTTCACATGTTTAGATTATACAAGTCATATAACATACACTTCATATGTTTAGATTATACAAGTCATATAACATACACTTCACATGTTTAGATTATACAAGTCATATAACATACACTTCATATGTTTAGATTATACAAGTCATATAACATACACTTCACATGTTTTAGATTATACAAGTCATATAACATACACTTCACATGTTTAGATTATACAAGTCATATAACATACACTTCATATGTTTAGATTATACAAGTCATATAACATACACTTCACATGTTTAGATTATACAAGTCATATAACATACACTTCATATGTTTAGATTATACAAGTCATATAACATACACTTCATATGTTTTAGATTATACAAGTCATATAACATACACTTCATATGTTTAGATTATACAAGTCATATAACATACACTTCATATGTTTTAGATTATACAAGTCATAGAACATACACTTCACATGTTTAGATTATACAAGTCATATAACATACACTTCACATGTTTAGATTATACAAGTCATATAACATACACTTCACATGTGACACATCAGTGGCTCTTTTGAAGAACAATTATCATTTAGTTTTTTGATCATAACAAAACAGACATTTTATAAATTCAAAGTACTGATTCTACTGTGTTTACTTTTAGTCGAGGCACAAGTTATTATTAAAATACCTTTTGCTTTGGAGTCGTCAGGAGTTTACTTGAGATGACTCTGTGTCTGCAGTGACCTGTAGTGACCTGTAGTGACCTGTAGTGACCTGTAGTGACCTGCAGTGACCTGTAGTGACCTGTAGTGACCTGCAGTGACCTGCAGTGACCTGTAGTGACCTGTAGTGACCTGTAGTGACCTGTAGTGACCTGCAGTGACCTGTAGTGACCTGTAGTGACCTGCAGTGACCTGCAGTGACCTGCAGTGACCTGTAGTGACCTGCAGTGACCTGCAGTGACCTGTAGTGACCTGCAGTGACCTGCAGTGACCTGTAGTGACCTGTAGTGACCTGCAGTGACCTGTAGAGCTCTGGACAGCACAGACAGACTAAACTCACTGGTCAGCACTCTGAAGATGAGAAAGATGCTCATTAGAACATTGATATATTATGCACATTTAACAGAGAAAAGCTGGAATATGTTATTGACAGATTTACATTTCGCTCTGTAACACAAAAGTTCCTCTTTTCACATTAATTTTTAAAGCTAGAACCAAAAGTCATTTATTTATGCATAAGTTTAAACCTTAGAAGTTAGAACATAACTCACATGTTTGCTAAATCTCTACATATTCCATGGAAGTAAATCCATGACATTCCTATAGAAAACACGCATGTGCTTTGTTTAAACACAGCACACGTCATTATGAAATATGTAATAAAACCTCAAATGTGGTCTCAGCCCCTGTAAGTACAGCACTGTCACTTTTAAACACCTTTACATTTATATATGTAAGATATGACCCATTTCAGCAGGTTATATTTGAATTATTGATTGTTTTTTATAGCACATAATTCAAACATCACTTTATTTCCCTTCTTTCTCTAGTTTTCCTTGATCTGTGCTTAACCTTTTGTCTCTTAGAACATTTAGTAAGAGAAATAATTAGTTATTTATTTGCAGAACGAGCCATCGTGACGTGTTGTTGCATCTTTGTGTAGCTAAACTTTAGCTCGTGTTAGCTCGTGTTAGCTCGTGTTCACTCGTGTTAACTGTGTAATCGTTGTTTTACACTTCACATGGAACAATGTGTGAAACGTGAGGAATGACATACAAACACAACTTACGTGTCTCGTCTGGTCACTTTCTTCTGTTTGTGTTTAGTTTCCGTCACGTGTTCTCCTGAGGCTCGTTCACGAGGGTCACGTGCGCGCTCGGTGCGCGTACACCGGTCACCGGAAAGTTAAAATGTATTTTTTAATTATTTTAGAAACAGTTGAAGAGTGAAATTCCTTCTATTTTATTTTTAGACTAAAAACAATTTAGCATGTTTGGTAATTTTAGAGGCCGAACTCCTGAAATGGTCCGACCAAAAGGCTGCATTCTGCGAAGTGGCCACTACTCAATTTGGAGCCAGAGGCAGAGGGGGCGTGGCCTATCCAGATATTATAATACATCCATGATCAAAATAAAATAAAAACAATATTAAAGAAAAGAAAATAGAAACAGAACACACTTTAAATGGCAAACATTTTTAACAACAAAAAATAAAATAAAGTAGTATTAATAACTGTGTAAAAATACAATAGGATTTATATTCAAACTTCATAAAAGAATTAGGCTTATAATCCAATCTCAGCGGGTTTAGTTCTTTTACATGATCCGGCAACGAGCTGGTTTAAAACAGCAGCGTTCAGTGAGGCGGGCTCTGATTGGTGGATGGACGGGGTACAGTCGTCTCCATGGTGACGGTCAACGCTCCCGGTCTCCACGGGGACAGGATCAACGGGACGCGGCGCCTGCAAGTGTTCAGAGTTTGTCAGGAACGTTTCACTTTTGGATTCAGTCTGAAGAATTGTCACTTTGTACGTTTTATGAAGTGATAAAGTTATGATTCTGACTCATTGTGTTTGCGTTTGCAGGTGAGACGCACGTGGACACTCGTGTGGACACTCGTGTGGACACTCGTGTGGACATGGCCTCCCAGGTAAAGGAAACACAACTTAACACACGGCTGAACATGTGTTAATGCGCCAAGAATAATCTGAACGTGTTTGTGCCTCAGGACCAATCAGAACCCTGCTCTCAGGTCACGTGTCTCAGGTCAGAAAACCCAAATCAAATACACGATTATGACGTTCTATTGGACGTGTCTTCAATCACGTCCACGTCAGTCGCCTCCATCTGTTTTAAATGTGACGTGGAATGTTGTGACGTCATCTGAAACCCCCGGCAACGAAGCTCCGCCTACCGCTTGGCGCAGGAAGTCAGTGTTCCGTTCGTTTACGTCACGCGGAAACGTCACGAGGCTGAAACGTGCACGAGCCGCGGTCTGAACGTCCATGGCGGGAAATGAGTTTGTGTTCATCACTGACCACACCCACAACTCGTCACGATGATACTTAACGATACCAGATCCGATACCACATCCGATACCACATCCGATATCAGATCCGATACCACATCTGATCTGATCTTTAGGTCCACACGAAGCATTCGTACTTTTTATAAAGAACTCGGTGGAGTCAAAGTGTCCTTTATCTCCCCCTGCCGTTAGCGCGCGAGCTAAAGTCGAGCTCTGCACAGAAACCACCGCAGACGACGTCTCCTCTTGCGTCCTTCAGGAGACACAGTTTGACGCTCTCGTCTCCTCTTGCGTCCTTCAGGAGACACAGTTTGAAGCTCTTGTCTCCTCTTGCGTCCTTCAGGAGACACAGTTTGACGCTCTTGTCTCCTCTTGTGTCCTTCAGGAGACACAGTTTGACGCTCTTGTCTCCTCTTGTGTCCTTCAGGAGACACAGTTTGAAGCTCTTGTCTCCTCTTGCGTCCTTCAGGAGACACAGTTTGACGCTCTTGTCTCCTCTTGTGTCCTTCAGGAGACACAGTTTGACGCTCTTGTCTCCTCTTGTGTCCTTCAGGAGACACAGTTTGAACCTCTTGTCTCCTCTTGCGTCCTTCAGGAGACACAGTTTGAAGCTCTTGTCTCCTCTTGCGTCCTTCAGGAGACACAGTTTGAAGCTCTTGTCTCCTCTTGTGTCCTTCAGGAGACACAGTTTGAAGCTCTTGTCTCCTCTTGCGTCCTTCAGGAGACACAGTTTGAAGCTCTTGTCTCCTCTTGCGTCCTTCAGGAGACACAGTTTGAAGCTCTTGTCTCCTCTTGCGTCCTTCAGGAGACACAGTTTGACGCTCTTGTCTCCTCTTGTGTCCTTCAGGAGACACAGTTTGACGCTCTTGTCTCCTCTTGTGTCCTTCAGGAGACACAGTTTGAAGCTCTTGTCTCCTCTTGTGTCCTTCAGGAGACACAGTTTGAACCTCTTGTCTCCTCTTGCGTCCTTCAGGAGACACAGTTTGAAGCTCTTGTCTCCTCTTGCGTCCTTCAGGAGACACAGTTTGACGCTCTTGTCTCCTCTTGTGTCCTTCAGGAGACACAGTTTGAAGCTCTTGTCTCCTCTTGTGTCCTTCAGGAGACACAGTTTGACGCTCTTGTCTCCTCTTGCGTCCTTCAGGAGACACAGTTTGAAACTCTTGTCTCCTCTTGCGTCCTTCAGGAGACACAGTTTGACGCTCTCGTCTCCTCTTGTGTCCTTCAGGAGACACAGTTTGAAGCTCTCGTCTACTCTTGTGTCCTTCAGGAGACACAGTTTGAAGCTCTTGTCTCCTCTTGCGTCCTTCAGGAGACACAGTTTGAAGCTCTTGTCTCCTCTTGTGTCCTTCAGGAGACACAGTTTGACGCTCTTGTCTCCTTCTTTTGCGTCCTTCAGGAGACACAGTTTGACGCTCTCGTCTCCTCTTGTGTCCTTCAGGAGACACAGTTTGAACCTCTTGTCTCCTCTTGCGTCCTTCAGGAGACACAGTTTGAACCTCTTGTCTCCTCTTGCGTCCTTCAGGAGACAGAGTTTGACGCTCTCGTCTCCTCTTGTGTCGTTCAGGAGACACAGTTTGACGCTCTCGTCTCCTCTTGTGTCCTTCAGGAGACACAGTTTGACGCTCTTGTCTCCTCTTGCGTCCTTCAGGAGACACAGTTTGACGCTCTTGTCTCCTCTTGCGTCCTTCAGGAGACACAGTTTGAACCTCTTGTCTCCTCTTGCGTCCTTCAGGAGACACAGTTTGACGCTCTCGTCTCCTCTTGCGTCCTTCAGGAGACGCAGTTTGACGCTCTCGTCTCCTCTTGCGTCCTTCAGGAGACACAGTTTGACGCTCTTGTCTCCTCTTGCGTCCTTCAGGAGACACAGTTTGACGCTCTCGTTTCCTCTTGCGTCCTTCAGGAGACGCAGTTTGACGCTCTCGTCTCCTCTTGCGTCCTTCAGGAGACACAGTTTGACGCTCTTGTCTCCTCTTGTGTCCTTCAGGAGACACAGTTTGACGCTCTTGTCTCCTCTTGCGTCCTTCAGGAGACACAGTTTGAAACTCTTGTCTCCTCTTGCGTCCTTCAGGAGACACAGTTTGACGCTCTTGTCTCCTCTTGTGTCCTTCAGGAGACACAGTTTGAAGCTCTTGTCTCCTCTTGTGTCCTTCAGGAGACACAGTTTGACGCTCTTGTCTCCTCTTGCGTCCTTCAGGAGACACAGTTTGACGCTCTCGTCTCCTCTTGCGTCCTTCAGGAGACACAGTTTGACGCTCTCGTCTCCTCTTGCGTCCTTCAGGAGACACAGTTTGACGCTCTTGTCTCCTCTTGTGTCCTTCAGGAGACACATTTTGACGCTCTCGTCTCCTCTTGTGTCCTTCAGGAGACACAGTTTGACGCTCTCGTCTCCTCTTGCGTCCTTCAGGAGACACAGTTTGACGCTCTCGTCTCCTCTTGTGTCCTTCAGGAGACACAGTTTGACCCTCTTGTCGCCTCTTGTGTCCTTCAGGAGACACAGTTTGATGCTCTTGTCTCCTCTTGTGTCCTTCAGGAGACACAGTTTGACGCTCTCGTCTCCTCTTGTGTCCTTCAGGAGACACAGTTTGAAGCTCTTGTCTCCTCTTGTGTCCTTCAGGAGACACAGTTTGACGCTCTCGTCTCCTCTTGTGTCCTTCAGGAGACACAGTTTGACGTTCTTGTCTCCTCTTGTGTCCTTCAGGAGACACAGTTTGACGCTCTTGTCTCCTCTTGTGTCCTTCAGGAGACACAGTTTGACGCTCTTGTCTCCTCTTGCGTCCTTCAGGAGACACAGTTTGAACCTCTTGTCTCCTCTTGCGTCCTTCAGGAGACACAGTTTGACGCTCTCGTCTCCTCTTGCGTCCTTCAGGAGACACAGTTTGACGCTCTCGTCTCCTCTTGTGTCCTTCAGGAGACACAGTTTGAACCTCTTGTCTCCTCTTGCGTCCTTCAGGAGACACAGTTTGAAGCTCTTGTCTCCTCTTGCGTCCTTCAGGAGACACAGTTTGACGCTCTTGTCTCCTCTTGTGTCCTTCAGGAGACACAGTTTGACGCTCTCGTCTCCTCTTGTGTCCTTCAGGAGACACAGTTTGACGCTCTCGTCTCCTCTTGCGTCCTTCAGGAGACACAGTTTGACGCTCTTGTCTCCTCTTGTGTCCTTCAGGAGACACAGTTTGACGCTCTCGTCTCCTCTTGTGTCCTTCAGGAGACACAGTTTGAACCTCTTGTCTCCTCTTGCGTCCTTCAGGAGACACAGTTTGAAGCTCTTGTCTCCTCTTGCGTCCTTCAGGAGACACAGTTTGACGCTCTTGTCTCCTCTTGTGTCCTTCAGGAGACACAGTTTGACGCTCTCGTCTCCTCTTGTGTCCTTCAGGAGACACAGTTTGACGCTCTCGTCTCCTCTTGTGTCCTTCAGGAGACACAGTTTGATGCTCTTGTCTCCTCTTGTGTCCTTCAGGAGACACAGTTTGACGCTCTCGTCTCCTCTTGTGTCCTTCAGGAGACACAGTTTGACACTCTTGTGTCCTTCAGGAGACACAGTTTGAAGCTCTCGTTTCCTCTTGTGTCCTTCAGGAGACACAGTTTGAAGCTCTTGTCTCCTCTTGTGTCCTTCAGGAGACACAGTTTGACGCTCTCGTCTCCTCTTGTGTCCTTCAGGAGACACAGTTTGACGCTCTCGTCTCCTCTTGTGTCCTTCAGGAGACACAGTTTGAACCTCTTGTCTCCTCTTGTGTCCTTCAGGAGACACAGTTTGACGCTCTTGTCTCCTCTTGTGTCCTTCAGGAGACACAGTTTGACGCTCTCGTCTCCTCTTGTGTCCTTCAGGAGACACAGTTTGACGCTCTCGTCTCCTCTTGTGTCCTTCAGGAGACACAGTTTGACGCTCTCGTCTCCTCTTGCGTCCTTCAGGAGACACAGTTTGAACCTCTCGTCTCCTCTTGCGTCCTTCAGGAGACACAGTTTGACGCTCTCGTCTCCTCTTGCGTCCTTCAGGAGACACAGTTTGAACCTCTTGTCTCCTCTTGTGTCCTTCAGGAGACACAGTTTGACGCTCTTGTCTCCTCTTGCGTCCTTCAGGAGACACAGTTTGACGCTCTTGTCTCCTCTTGTGTCCTTCAGAAGACACATTTTGACGCTCTCGTCTCCTCTTGAGTCCTTCAGGAGACACAGTTTGACGCTCTCGTCTCCTCTTGTGTCCTTCAGGAGACACAGTTTGAACCTCTTGTCTCCTCTTGCGTCCTTCAGGAGACCCAGTTTGAACCTCTTGTCTCCTCTTGCGTCCTTCAGGAGACACAGTTTGAAGCTCTTGTCTCCTCTTGTGTCCTTCAGGAGACACAGTTTGACGCTCTCGTCTCCTCTTGAGTCCTTCAGGAGACACAGTTTGACGCTCTTGTCTCCTCTTGAGTCCTTCAGGAGACACAGTTTGACGCTCTCGTCTCCTCTTGCGTCCTTCAGGAGACACAGTTTGAACCTCTTGTCTCCTCTTGTGTCCTTCAGGAGACACAGTTTGACGCTCTCGTCTCCTCTTGAGTCCTTCAGGAGACACAGTTTGACGCTCTTGTCTCCTCTTGAGTCCTTCAGGAGACACAGTTTGAACCTCTTGTCTCCTCTTGTGTCCTTCAGGAGACACAGTTTGACGCTCTCGTCTCCTCTTGAGTCCTTCAGGAGACACAGTTTGACGCTCTCGTCTCCTCTTGTGTCGTTCAGAAGACACAGTTTGAACCTCTTGTCTCCTCTTGTGTCCTTCAGGAGACACAGTTTGACGCTCTCGTCTCCTCTTGAGTCCTTCAGGAGACACAGTTTGACGCTCTCGTCTCCTCTTGTGTCCTTCAGGAGACAGTTTGACGCTCTCGTCTCCTCTTGTGTCCTTCAGGAGACACAGTTTGACGCTCTCGTCTCCTCTTGTGTCCTTCAGGAGACACAGTTTGACGCTCTCGTCTCCTCTTGCGTCCTTCAGGAGACACAGTTTGACGCTCTTGTCTCCTCTTCTGTCCTTCAGGAGACACAGTTTGATGCTCTCGTCGCCTCTTGTGTCCTTCAGGAGACACAGTTTGACGCTCTTGTCTCCTCTTGTGTCCTTCAGGAGACACAGTTTGACGCTCTCGTCGCCTCTTGTGTCCTTCAGGAGACACAGTTTGACGCTTTCGTCTCCTCTTGTGTCCTTCAGGAGACACCGTTTGACCCTCTTGTCGCCTCTTGTGTCCTTCAGGAGACACAGTTTGAAGCTCTTGTCTCCTCTTGCGTCCTTCAGGAGACACAGTTTGACGCTCTCGTCTCCTCTTGTGTCCTTCAGGAGACACAGTTTGACGTTCTTGTCTCCTCTTGTGTCCTTCAGGAGACACAGTTTGACGCTCTTGTCTCCTCTTGTGTCCTTCAGGAGACACAGTTTGACGCTCTTGTCTCCTCTTGCGTCCTTCAGGAGACACAGTTTGAACCTCTTGTCTCCTCTTGCGTCCTCCAGGAGACACAGTTTGAACCTCTTGTCTCCTCTTGTGTCCTTCAGGAGACACAGTTTGAAGCTCTT
This sequence comes from Eucyclogobius newberryi, assembly GCF_026437365.1. NCBI lineage: Eukaryota > Metazoa > Chordata > Actinopteri > Gobiiformes > Gobiidae > Eucyclogobius > Eucyclogobius newberryi. The sequence continues at coordinate 1,439,970 of NW_027316389.1, read as the reverse complement.
GTCTCCTCTTGTGTCCTTCAGGAGACACAGTTTGACGCTCTTGTCTCCTCTTGTGTCCTTCAGGAGACACAGTTTGACGCTCTCGTCTCCTCTTGTGTCCTTCAGGAGACACAGTTTGACGCTCTTGTCTCCTCTTGTGTCCTTCAGGAGACACAGTTTGACGCTCTCGTCTCCTCTTGTGTCCTTCAGGAGACACAGTTTGACGCTCTCGTCTCCTCTTGTGTCCTTCAGGAGACACAGTTTGACACTCTTGTGTCCTTCAGGAGACACAGTTTGAAGCTCTCGTTTCCTCTTGTGTCCTTCAGGAGACACAGTTTGACGCTCTCGTCTCCTCTTGTGTCCTTCAGGAGACACAGTTTGACGCTCTTGTCTCCTCTTGTGTCCTTCAGGAGACACAGTTTGACGCTCTCGTCTCCTCTTGTGTCCTTCAGGAGACACAGTTTGACGCTCTTGTCTCCTCTTGTGTCCTTCAGGAGACACAGTTTGACGCTCTCGTCTCCTCTTGTGTCCTTCAGGAGACACAGTTTGACGCTCTCGTCTCCTCTTGTGTCCTTCAGGAGACACAGTTTGACACTCTTGTGTCCTTCAGGAGACACAGTTTGAAGCTCTCGTTTCCTCTTGTGTCCTTCAGGAGACACAGTTTGACGCTCTCGTCTCCTCTTGTGTCCTTCAGGAGACACAGTTTGACGCTCTCGTCTCCTCTTGTGTCCTTCAGGAGACACAGTTTGACGCTCTCGTGTCCTCTTGTGTCCTTCAGGAGACACAGTTTGAAGCTCTTGTCTCCTCTTGTGTCCTTCAGGAGACACAGTTTGAAGCTCTTGTCTCCTCTTGTGTCCTTCAGGAGACACAGTTTGACGCTCTCGTGTCCTCTTGTGTCCTTCAGGAGACACAGTTTGACGCTCTCGTCTCCTCTTGTGTCCTTCAGGAGACACAGTTTGAAGCTCTTGTCTCCTCTTGTGTCCTTCAGGAGACACAGTTTGACGCTCTTGTCTCCTCTTGCGTCCTTCAGGAGACACAGTTTGAACCTCTTGTCTCCTCTTGCGTCCTTCAGGAGACACAGTTTGACGCTCTTGTCTCCTCTTGTGTCCTTCAGGAGACACAGTTTGACGCTCTCGTCTCCTCTTGTGTCCTTCAGGAGAAGACTGGACCCTCACGAGTCTCGTCCGGACTCTTTTCTACAAAAAGACCAGTTCTTTTCCCTCGGAGCTCGAGTTCTGGCCCGACACCAGCGAGACGGTCTTTACCAGGACGGAACTGTGGTCCACAAAGTCCAGGTGAGACTCGGAGCGAGCGCAGGGAGGACATCTGATCTGACCCGTGCTGTTTCCTCAGAGCTGCAGGGGATTGTGGGTAGTGGAGTTCTGTCCTCGCTCTCGGCAGCTGCTCTGTTCTGAAGACATGGTCCACTTTGATCAGAGCCAAGTCCAACGTCTCAGAGCCGGAGACGCGGTGCTCTGCCCCGTGAGACCGGGACCGGGACCAGGACCAGGACCAGGACCTGGACCGGGACCAGGACCGGGACCAGGACCGGGACCAGGACCAGGACCAGGACCGGGACCGGGACCAGGACCAGGACCAGGAACGGGACCGGGGCCTCAGCGGTTTGGTCCTGGGACAGTGGTCTCAGTGACACAGGGAGGCTCAGGTCAGAGTCGTTACTGGTTTAAAGTGACTCATTCCAAAAGGAGTGAGACTAAAGAGCCACATAGTGAGACTAAAGAGCCACATAGTGAGACTAAAGAGCCACATAGTGAGACTAAAGAGCCACATAGTGAGACTAAAGAGCCACATAGTGAGACTAAAGAGCCACATAGTGAGACTAAAGAGCCACATAGTGAGACTAAAGAGCCACATAGTGAGACTAAAGAGCCACATAGTGAGACTAAAGAGCCACATAGTGAGACTAAAGAGAGCCACATAGTGAGACTAAAGAGCCACATAGTGAGACGAAAGAGCCACATAGTGAGACGAAAGAGCCACATAGTGAGACTAAAGAGCCACATAGTGAGACTAAAGAGCCACATAGTGAGACGAAAGAGCCACATAGTGAGACGAAAGAGCCACATAGTGAGACTAAAGAGCCACATAGTGAGACTAAAGAGCCACATAGTGAGACTAAAGAGCCACATAGTGAGACTAAAGAGCCACATAGTGAGACTAAAGAGCCACATAGTGAGACTAAAGAGAGCCACATAGTGAGACTAAAGAGCCACATACTGAGACTAAAGAGCCACATAGTGAGACTAAAGAGAGCCACATAGTGAGACTAAAGAGAGCCACATAGTGAGACTAAAGAGAGCCACATAGTGAGACTAAAGAGCCACATAGTGAGACTAAAGAGCCACATAGTGAGACTAAAGAGCCACATAGTGAGACTAAAGAGCCACATAGTGAGACTAAAGAGCCACATAGTGAGACTAAAGAGAGCCACATAGTGAGACTAAAGAGCCACATAGTGAGACTAAAGAGAGCCACATAGTGAGACTAAAGAGAGCCACATAGTGAGACTAAAGAGCCACATAGTGAGACTAAAGAGAGCCACATAGTGAGACTAAAGAGCCACATAGTGAGACTAAAGAGAGCCACATAGTGAGACTAAAGAGCCACATAGTGAGACTAAAGAGAGCCACATAGTGAGACTAAAGAGCCACATAGTGAGACTAAAGAGCCACATAGTGAGACTAAAGAGCCACATAGTGAGACTAAAGAGAGCCACATAGTGAGACTAAAGAGAGCCACATAGTGAGACTAAAGAGCCACATAGTGAGACTAAAGAGAGCCACATAGTGAGACTAAAGAGCCACATAGTGAGACTAAAGAGAGCCACATAGTGAGACTAAAGAGCCACATAGTGAGACTAAAGAGCCACATAGTGAGCCTAAAGAGAGCCACATAGTGAGACTAAAGAGAGCCACATAGTGAGACTAAAGAGCCACATAGTGAGACTAAAGAGCCACATAGTGAGACTAAAGAGCCACATAGTGAGACTAAAGAGAGCCACATAGTGAGACTAAAGAGAGCCACATAGTGAGACTAAAGAGAGCCACATAGTGAGACTAAAGAGAGCCACATAGTGAGACTAAAGAGCCACATACTGAGACTAAAGAGCCACATAGTGAGACTAAAGAGAGCCACATAGTGAGACTAAAGAGCCACATAGTGAGACTAAAGAGCCACATAGTGAGACTAAAGAGAGCCACATAGTGAGACTAAAGAGAGCCACATAGTGAGACTAAAGAGAGCCACATAGTGAGACTAAAGAGCCACATAGTGAGACTAAAGAGAGCCACATAGTGAGACTAAAGAGAGCCACATAGTGAGACTAAAGAGCCACATAGTGAGACTAAAGAGCCACATAGTGAGACTAAAGAGAGCCACATAGTGAGACTAAAGAGAGCCACATAGTGAGACTAAAGAGAGCCACATAGTGAGACTAAAGAGCCACATAGTGAGACTAAAGAGCCACATAGTGAGACTAAAGAGCCACATAGTGAGACTAAAGAGAGCCACATAGTGAGACTAAAGAGCCACATAGTGAGACTAAAGAGCCACATAGTGAGACTAAAGAGAGCCACATAGTGAGACTAAAGAGAGCCACATAGTGAGACTAAAGAGCCACATAGTGAGACTAAAGAGAGCCACATAGTGAGACTAAAGAGCCACATAGTGAGACTAAAGAGCCACATAGTGAGACTAAAGAGAGCCACATAGTGAGACTAAAGAGCCACATAGTGAGACTAAAGAGAGCCACATAGTGAGACTAAAGAGCCACATAGTGAGACTAAAGAGCCACATAGTGAGACTAAAGAGCCACATAGTGAGACTAAAGAGAGCCACATAGTGAGACTAAAGAGCCACATAGTGAGACTAAAGAGAGCCACATAGTGAGACTAAAGAGCCACATAGTGAGACTAAAAAGAGCCACATAGTGAGACTAAAGAGCCACATAGTGAGACTAAAGAGCCACATAGTGAGACTAAAGAGAGCCACATAGTGAGACTAAAGAGCCACATAGTGAGACTAAAGAGAGCCACATAGTGAGACTAAAGAGCCACATAGTGAGACTAAAAAGAGCCACATAGTGAGACTAAAGAGCCACATAGTGAGACTAAAGAGAGCCACATAGTGAGACTAAAGAGCCACATAGTGAGACTAAAAAGAGCCACATAGTGAGACTAAAGAGCCACATAGTGAGACTAAAGAGCCACATAGTGAGACTAAAAAGAGCCACATAGTGAGACTAAAGAGCCACATAGTGAGACTAAAGAGCCACATAGTGAGACTAAAGAGAGCCACATAGTGAGACTAAAGAGCCACATAGTGAGACTAAAGAGAGCCACATAGTGAGACTAAAGAGCCACATAGTGAGACTAAAGAGCCACATAGTGAGACTAAAGAGCCACATAGTGAGACTAAAGAGCCACATAGTGAGACTAAAGAGCCACATAGTGAGACTAAAGAGAGCCACATAGTGAGACTAAAGAGCCACATAGTGAGACTAAAGAGCCACATAGTGAGACTAAAGAGAGCCACATAGTGAGACTAAAGAGCCACATAGTGAGACTAAAAAGAGCCACATAGTGAGACTAAAGAGCCACATAGTGAGACTAAAGAGCCACATAGTGAGACTAAAAGAGCCACATAGTGAGACTAAAGAGCCACATAGTGAGACTAAAGAGCCACATAGTGAGACTAAAGAGCCACATAGTGAGACTAAAGAGAGCCACATAGTGAGACTAAAGAGAGCCACATAGTGAGACTAAAGAGCCACATAGTGAGACTAAAGAGAGCCACATAGTGAGACTAAAGAGCCACATAGTGAGACTAAAGAGCCACATGGTGAGACTGAAGAGCCACATAGTGAGACTAAAGAGCCACATAGTGAGACTAAAGAGAGCCACATAGTGAGACTAAAGAGCCACATAGTGAGACTAAAGAGCCACATAGTGAGACTAAAGAGCCACATAGTGAGACTAAAGAGCCACATAGTGAGACTAAAGAGAGCCACATAGTGAGACTAAAGAGCCACATAGTGAGACTAAAGAGAGCCACATAGTGAGACTAAAGAGCCACATAGTGAGACTAAAGAGCCACATAGTGAGACTAAAGAGCCACATAGTGAGACTAAAGAGAGCCACATAGTGAGACTAAAGAGCCACATAGTGAGACTAAAGAGAGCCACATAGTGAGACTAAAGAGAGCCACATAGTGAGACTAAAGAGAGCCACATAGTGAGACTAAAGAGCCACATAGTGAGACTAAAGAGAGCCACATAGTGAGACTAAAGAGAGCCACATAGTGAGACTAAAGAGCCACATAGTGAGACTAAAGAGAGCCACATAGTGAGACTAAAGAGAGCCACATAGTGAGACTAAAGAGCCACATAGTGAGACTAAAGAGCCACATAGTGAGACTAAAGAGAGCCACATAGTGAGACTAAAGAGAGCCACATAGTGAGACTAAAGAGAGCCACATAGTGAGACTAAAGAGCCACATAGTGAGACTAAAGAGCCACATAGTGAGACTAAAGAGCCACATAGTGAGACTAAAGAGAGCCACATAGTGAGACTAAAGAGCCACATAGTGAGACTAAAGAGCCACATAGTGAGACTAAAGAGAGCCACATAGTGAGACTAAAGAGAGCCACATAGTGAGACTAAAGAGCCACATAGTGAGACTAAAGAGAGCCACATAGTGAGACTAAAGAGAGCCACATAGTGAGACTAAAGAGCCACATAGTGAGACTAAAGAGAGCCACATAGTGAGACTAAAGAGCCACATAGTGAGACTAAAGAGCCACATAGTGAGACTAAAGAGCCACATAGTGAGACTAAAGAGAGCCACATAGTGAGACTAAAGAGCCACATAGTGAGACTAAAGAGAGCCACATAGTGAGACTAAAGAGCCACATAGTGAGACTAAAAAGAGCCACATAGTGAGACTAAAGAGCCACATAGTGAGACTAAAGAGCCACATAGTGAGACTAAAGAGAGCCACATAGTGAGACTAAAGAGCCACATAGTGAGACTAAAGAGAGCCACATAGTGAGACTAAAGAGCCACATAGTGAGACTAAAAAGAGCCACATAGTGAGACTAAAGAGCCACATAGTGAGACTAAAGAGAGCCACATAGTGAGACTAAAGAGCCACATAGTGAGACTAAAAAGAGCCACATAGTGAGACTAAAGAGCCACATAGTGAGACTAAAGAGCCACATAGTGAGACTAAAAGAGCCACATAGTGAGACTAAAGAGCCACATAGTGAGACTAAAGAGCCACATAGTGAGACTAAAGAGAGCCACATAGTGAGACTAAAGAGCCACATAGTGAGACTAAAGAGAGCCACATAGTGAGACTAAAGAGCCACATAGTGAGACTAAAGAGCCACATAGTGAGACTAAAGAGCCACATAGTGAGACTAAAGAGCCACATAGTGAGACTAAAGAGCCACATAGTGAGACTAAAGAGCCACATAGTGAGACTAAAGAGAGCCACATAGTGAGACTAAAGAGCCACATAGTGAGACTAAAGAGCCACATAGTGAGACTAAAGAGAGCCACATAGTGAGACTAAAGAGCCACATAGTGAGACTAAAAAGAGCCACATAGTGAGACTAAAGAGCCACATAGTGAGACTAAAGAGCCACATAGTGAGACTAAAGAGCCACATAGTGAGACTAAAGAGCCACATAGTGAGACTAAAGAGCCACATAGTGAGACTAAAGAGCCACATAGTGAGACTAAAGAGCCACATAGTGAGACTAAAGAGAGCCACATAGTGAGACTAAAGAGCCACATAGTGAGACTAAAGAGCCACATAGTGAGACTAAAGAGCCACATAGTGAGACTAAAGAGAGCCACATAGTGAGACTAAAGAGCCACATAGTGAGACTAAAGAGAGCCACATAGTGAGACTAAAGAGCCACATAGTGAGACTAAAGAGCCACATAGTGAGACTAAAGAGAGCCACATAGTGAGACTAAAGAGCCACATAGTGAGACTAAAGAGCCACATAGTGAGACTAAAAAGAGCCACATAGTGAGACTAAAGAGCCACATAGTGAGACTAAAGAGCCACATAGTGAGACTAAAAAGAGCCACATAGTGAGACTAAAGAGCCACATAGTGAGACTAAAGAGCCACATAGTGAGACTAAAGAGCCACATAGTGAGACTAAAGAGCCACATAGTGAGACTAAAAAGAGCCACATAGTGAGACTAAAGAGCCACATAGTGAGACTAAAGAGCCACATAGTGAGACTAAAGAGCCACCTAGTGAGACTAGAGAGCCACATAGTGAGACTAAAGAGAGCCACATAGTGAGACTAAAGAGCCACATAGTGAGACTAAAGAGCCACATGGTGAGACTGAAGAGCCACATAGTGAGACTAAAGAGCCACATAGTGAGACTAAAGAGAGCCACATAGTGAGACTAAAGATTCACATAGTGAGACTAAAGAGCCACATGGTGAGACTAAAGAGCCACATAGTGAGACTAAAGAGCCACATAGTGAGACTAAAGAGAGCCACATAGTGAGACTAAAGAGCCACATAGTGAGACTAAAGAGCCACCTAGTGAGACTAAAGAGAGCCACATAGTGAGACTAAAGAGCCATATAGTGAGACTAAAGAGAGCCACATAGTGAGACTAAAGAGCCACATAGTGAGACTAAAAAGAGCCACATAGTGAGACTAAAGAGCCACATAGTGAGACTAAAGAGCCACATAGTGAGACTAAAGAGCCACATAGTGAGACTAAAGAGCCACATAGTGAGACTAAAGAGAGCCACATAGTGAGACTAAAGAGCCACATAGTGAGACTAAAGAGCCACATAGTGAGACTAAAGAGAGCCACATAGTGAGACTAAAGAGCCACATAGTGAGACTAAAAGAGCCACATAGTGAGACTAAAGAGCCACATAGTGAGACTAAAGAGCCACATAGTGAGACTAAAAAGAGCCACATAGTGAGACTAAAGAGCCACATAGTGAGACTAAAGAGCCACATAGTGAGACTAAAGAGCCACATAGTGAGACTAAAGAGAGCCACATAGTGAGACTAAAGAGCCACATAGTGAGACTAAAGAGCCACATAGTGAGACTAAAGAGCCACATAGTGAGACTAAAAAGAGCCACATAGTGAGACTAAAGAGCCACATAGTGAGACTAAAGAGCCACATAGTGAGACTAAAGAGAGCCACATAGTGAGACTAAAGAGCCACATAGTGAGACTAAAGAGCCACCTAGTGAGACTAAAGAGAGCCACATAGTGAGACTAAAGAGCCACATAGTGAGACTAAAGAGAGCCACATAGTGAGACTAAAGAGAGCCACATAGTGAGACTAAAGAGCCACATAGTGAGACTAAAGAGCCACATAGTGAGACTAAAGAGCCACATAGTGAGACTGAAGAGCCACATAGTGAGACTAAAGAGCCACATAGTGAGACTAAAGAGAGCCACATAGTGAGACTAAAGAGCCACAGAGTGAGACTAAAGAGCCACATAGTGAGACTAAAGAGCCACACAGTGAGACTAAAGAGCCACATAGTGAGACTAAAGAGAGCCACATAGTGAGACTAAAGAGCCACATAGTGAGACTAAAGAGCCACATAGTGAGACTAAAGAGAGCCACATAGTGAGACTAAAGAGCCACATAGTGAGACTAAAGAGCCACATAGTGAGACTAAAGAGCCATATAGTGAGACTAAAGAGAGCCACATAGTGAGACTAAAGAGCCACATAGTGAGACTAAAGAGAGCCACATAGTGAGACTAAAGAGCCACATAGTGAGACTAGAGAGAGCCACATAGTGAGACTAAAGAGCCACATAGTGAGACTAAAGAGAGCCACATAGTGAGACTAAAGAGCCACATAGTGAGACTAAAGAGCCACATAGTGAGACTAAAGAGAGCCACATAGTGAGACTAAAGAGAGCCACATAGTGAGACTAAAGAGCCACATAGTGAGACTAAAGAGAGCCACATAGTGAGACTGAGACTAAAAAGAGCCACATAGTGAGACTAAAGAGCCACATAGTGAGACTAAAGAGAGCCACATAGTGAGACTAAAGAGCCACATAGTGAGACTAAAGAGCCACATAGTGAGACTAAAGAGCCACATAGTGAGACTAAAGAGCCACATAGTGAGACTAAAGAGAGCCACATAGTGAGACTAAAGAGCCACATAGTGAGACTAAAGAGCCACATAGTGAGACTAAAGAGAGCCACATAGTGAGACTAAAGAGCCACATAGTGAGACTAAAGAGCCACATAGTGAGACTAAAGAGAGCCACATAGTGAGACTAAAGAGCCACATAGTGAGACTAAAGAGCCACATAGTGAGACTAAAAAGAGCCACATAGTGAGACTAAAGAGCCACATAGTGAGACTAAAGAGCCACATAGTGAGACTAAAGAGCCACATAGTGAGACTAAAGAGAGCCACATAGTGAGACTAAAGAGCCACATAGTGAGACTAAAGAGAGCCACATAGTGAGACTAAAGAGCCACATAGTGAGACTAAAGAGCCACCTAGTGAGACTAAAGAGCCACATAGTGAGACTAAAGAGAGCCACATAGTGAGACTAAAGAGCCACATAGTGAGACTAAAGAGCCACATAGTGAGACTAAAGAGAGCCACATAGTGAGACTAAAGAGCCACATAGTGAGACTAAAGAGCCACATAGTGAGACTAAAGAGCCACATAGTGAGACTAAAGAGCCACATAGTGAGACTAAAGAGAGCCACATAGTGAGACTAAAGAGCCACATAGTGAGACTAAAGAGCCACTGCAGCAGAGGCTCTCTCACACGTCAGACACTAGAGTTCAGGACCACAGAGCGTCGTGCAGCTTCATCTTAAAGACACAAACACTGAGCAGGACAAAAGATGAAGAAAGAGTTAAAGAGACAAACTGTGTTCAAAGAGAATCCTCTTTAATGAATGAAAGTACTGTCAGTGACCAGGGGCCCGCACCATGAGGGGCCCGCACCATGAGGGGCCCGCACCATGAGGGGCCCGCACCATGAGGGGCCCGCAACATGAGGGGCCCGCACCATGAGGTAGTAAATGTATAGTTATATTTGAAAAATGGTAAACATTGTTTTCACATCAGAATATTCTTCTTCTTCTCAGGACACGCCCCTCAGGACAGGCCCCTCAGGACAGGCCCCTCAGGACACGCCCCTCAGGACACGCCCCTCAGGACACGCCCCCCTGTGTTTCACCCAGTGACATTGAAGAAAAGTCACAAAAATGTGCCTCTACATTCTGGATATCTTCCTTTTCTATCATTAAAACATGTGCGCGTCAGCGTCCCCCAAATGTGTGTTAAAACCCTGGAGACGTCCACGCCCAGAGCGTCCTCAGGGAGGAGAGAGAGACAGGGACAATAGGAGGCTGATGGCCCATTCAAGGACTGAGAGGAAACAAAGAGTTCCTGGTGAAACCAAAAACACCTTTTGTTCTTCTCTTTCAGGTCCATCCTCTCGTGTCCTCCTCTGGGACAGTCGTGTCTCTCTCTGTCCTCTGTCTTCTCTCTGTCCTCTGGCTCTGAACCATTTCCACAGAATCTCACGAGAGCTTCTTCGACTGGCGCCACCTCAGTTCTGCTGTCAACCATGTGCATGTTACCACGGCGACCGCCTCACCTGTCTCACCAGCGACCGCCTCACCTGTCTCCACGGCGACCGCCTCACCTGTCTAACCAACGACCGCCTCACCTGTCGCCACGGCGACCGCCTCACCTGTCTCCACGGCGACCGCCTCACCTGTCTCCACGGCGACCGCCTCACCTGTCGCCACGGCGACCGCCTCACCTGTCTCCACGGCGACCGCCTCACCTGTCTCCACGGCGACCGCCTCACCTGTCTCCACGGCGACCGCCTCACCTGTCCATCACTGTGTCGGCCCAAAGCGCTGCAGCGAGGACAGAGGTGTAGACTTAACATATTATATTTATGTTCCCACATATGTCCAGACCCGGGTCCAGACCCAGGTCCAGACCCGGGTCCAGACCCGGGTCTGGACCCAGGTCCGGACCCAGGTCCAGACCCGGGTCGGTCCGGACCCGGGTCCAGACCCAGGTCCGGACCCAGGTCCAGACCCGGGTCGGTCCGGACCCGGGTCCAGACCCAGGTCCAGACCCGGGTCCAGACCCAGGTCCAGACCCAGGTCCAGACCCAGGTCCAGACCCGGGTCCAGACCCAGGTCCAGACGCAGGTCCAGACCCAGGTCCAGACCCGGGTCCAGACCCAGGTCCAGACCCGGGTCCAGACCCAGGTCCAGACCCAGGTCCAGACCCAGGTCCAGACCCGGGTCCAGACCCAGGTCCAGACGCAGGTCCAGACCCAGGTCCAGACCCAGGTCCAGACCCAGGTCCCGACCCAGGTCCCGACCCAGACCCAGACCCAGGTCCAGACCCAGGTTCAAGTCCAGGTCCAGACCCAGTCCAGACCCAGGTCCAGGTCCAGACCCAGGTCCCGACCCAGTCCAGACCCAGGTCCAGGTCCAGACCCAGGTCCAGGTCCAGACCCAGGTCCAGGATCCATAAAAAAGTTGCTTCTTCATTTTCTCGTCTTCGCTTCTCGTGTTGAACAAACTCATCACTTTTTCTGTTCACAGCGGCTGTCAATCATCCACCTGTTACTATGACGACGGCCAGATCACCTGTCCTTCGTGCTGTTACCACGGCGACCACATCAGCCGTCCATCACTGTCTCCTCCTCCTCTCTGCTGCTGCTTCCAAGACCAAACCAGGACTAAAACTGGTCCAACCGGGTCTGGACCAGGTCTAAGGTCCAGCTTGGGATTCATCTCAGACCTGGACCGGACCAGAGACGAGGACGAAGACGAGGACGAGGACGAGAGTGAGAGCAGAGAACAGCGCCCTCCCTGGAGATACTGGAGAAGGACAGGCCCTGAACCCCAGCACAAGAAACCAGGTCTGAACCAGGACTAAACCAGGTCTAAACCAGGACTAAACCAGGTCTGAACCAGGACTAAACCAGGACTAAACCAGGTCTAAACCAGGTCTGAACCAGGTCTGAACCAGGACTAAACCAGGTCTAAACCAGGACTAAACCAGGTCTGAACCAGGACTAAACCAGGACTAAACCAGGTCTAAACCAGGTCTGAACCAGGTCTGAACCAGGACTAAACCAGGTCTAAACCAGGACTAAACCAGGTCTGAACCAGGACTAAACCAGGACTAAACCAGGTCTAAACCAGGTCTGAACCAGGTCTGAACCAGGACTAAACCAGGTCTAAACCAGGACTAAACCAGGTCTAAACCAGGTCTGAACCAGGTCTGAACCAGGACTAAACCAGGTCTGAACCAGGACTAAAGCAGGTCTGAACCAGGACTAAACCAGGTCTAAACCAGGACTAAACCAGGTCTGAACCAGGACTAAACCAGGTCTAAACCAGGACTAAACCAGGACTAAACCAGGACTAAACCAGGACTAAACCAGGACTAAACCAGGTCTGAACCAGGTCTGAACCAGGACTAAACCAGGTCTGAACCAGGACTAAACCAGGACTAAACCAGGACTAAACCAGGACTAAACCAGGACTAAACCAGGTCTGAACCAGGACTAAACCAGGACTAAACCAGGACTAAACCAGGACTAAACCAGGTCTGAACCAGGACTAAACCAGGTCTGAACCAGGACTAAACCAGGACTAAACCAGGTCTGAACCAGGACTAAACCAGGACTAAACCAGGACTAAACCAGGACTAAACCAGGACTAAACCAGGTCTAAACCAGGTCTAAACCAGGACTAAACCAGGTCTGAACCAGGACTAAACCAGGACTAAACCAGGTCTGAACCAGGACTAAACCAGGACTAAACCAGGTCTAAACCAGGTCTGAACCAGGTCTGAACCAGGACTAAACCAGGTCTAAACCAGGACTAAACCAGGTCTAAACCAGGTCTGAACCAGGTCTGAACCAGGACTAAACCAGGTCTAAACCAGGACTAAACCAGGTCTGAACCAGGACTAAACCAGGTCTAAACCAGGACTAAACCAGGACTAAACCAGGACTAAACCAGGTCTGAACCAGGTCTGAACCAGGACTAAACCAGGTCTAAACCAGGACTAAACCAGGACTAAACCAGGACTAAACCAGGTCTAAACCAGGTCTGAACCAGGACTAAACCAGGTCTAAACCAGGACTAAACCAGGTCTAAACCAGGACTGAACCAGGACTAAACCAGGACTAAACCAGGACTAAACCAGGTCTAAACCAGGTCTAAACCAGGTCTAAACCAGGTCTAAAACTAAACCAGGTCTAAACCAGGTCTAAAACTAAACCAGGACTAAACCAGGACTAAACCAGGACTAAACCAGGTCTAAACCAGGACTGAACCAGGACTAAACCAGGACTAAACCAGGACTAAACCAGGTCTAAACCAGGTCTAAACCAGGTCTAAACCAGGTCTAAAACTAAACCAGGTCTAAACCAGGTCTAAAACTAAACCAGGACTAAACCAGGACTAAACCAGGTCTGAACCAGGACTAAACCAGGACTAAACCAGGACTAAACCAGGTCTAAACCAGGACTAAACCAGGTCTAAACCAGGTCTAAAACTAAACCAGGACTTAACCAGGTCTAAACCAGGTCTAAACCAGGTCTAAAACTAAACCAGGTCTAAACCAGGTCTAAACCAGGTCTAAACCAGGTCTAAAACTAAACCAGGACTTAACCAGGTCTAAACCAGGTCTGAACCAGGACTAAACCAGGTCTAAACCAGGACTAAACCAGGTCTAAACCAGGTCTGAACCAGGACTAAACCAGGTCTAAACCAGGACTAAACCAGGTCTAAACCAGGTCTAAACCAGGTCTAAACCAGGTCTAAACCAGGTCTAAAACTAAACCAGGTCCAAACCAGGTCTAAAACTAAACCAGGACTAAACCAGGACTAAACCAGGTCTGAACCAGGACTAAACCAGGACTAAACCAGGACTAAACCAGGTCTAAACCAGGACTAAACCAGGTCTAAACCAGGTCTAAAACTAAACCAGGACTTAACCAGGTCTAAACCAGGTCTAAACCAGGTCTAAAACTAAACCAGGTCTAAACCAGGTCTAAACCAGGTCTAAACCAGGTCTAAAACTAAACCAGGACTAAACCAGGACTAAACCAGGACTGAACCAGGACTAAACCAGGACTAAACCAGGTCTAAACCAGGACTAAACCAGGTCTGAACCAGGTCTGAACCAGGACTAAACCAGGTCTGAACCAGGACTAAACCAGGACTAAACCAGGACTAAACCAGGTCTGAACCAGGACTAAACCAGGACTAAACCAGGACTAAACCAGGACTAAACCAGGACTAAACCAGGTCTGAACCAGGACTAAACCAGGACTAAACCAGGACTAAACCAGGACTAAACCAGGACTAAACCAGGTCTGAACCAGGACTAAACCAGGTCTGAACCAGGACTAAACCAGGACTAAACCAGGTCTAAACCAGGACTAAACCAGGTCTAAACCAGGACTAAACCAGGTCTAAACCAGGTCTGAACCAGGACTAAACCAGGACTAAACCAGGTCTGAACCAGGACTAAACCAGGACTAAACCAGGTCTGAACCAGGACTAAACCAGGACTAAACCAGGTCTGAACCAGGACTAAACCAGGACTAAACCAGGACTAAACCAGGTCTGAACCAGGACTAAAACTAAACCAGGTCTAAACCAGGTCTAAAACTAAACCAGGTCTAAACCAGGTCTAAACCAGGTCTAAACCAGGTCTAAAACTAAACCAGGTCTAAACCAGGTCTAAAACTAAACCAGGACTAAACCAGGTCTAAACCAGGACTAAACCAGGTCTAAACCAGGTCTAAAACTAAACCAGGACTTAACCAGGTCTAAACCAGGTCTAAACCAGGTCTAAAACTAAACCAGGACTTAACCAGGTCTAAACCAGGTCTGAACCAGGACTAAACCAGGTCTAAACCAGGACTAAACCAGGTCTAAACCAGGTCTGAACCAGGACTAAACCAGGTCTAAACCAGGACTAAACCAGGTCTAAACCAGGTCTAAACCAGGTCTAAACCAGGTCTAAAACTAAACCAGGTCTAAACCAGGACTAAACCAGGACTAAACCAGGACTAAACCAGGACTAAACCAGGACTAAACCAGGTCTGAACCAGGTCTGAACCAGGACTAAACCAGGTCTGAACCAGGACTAAACCAGGACTAAACCAGGACTAAACCAGGACTAAACCAGGACTAAACCAGGTCTGAACCAGGACTAAACCAGGACTAAACCAGGACTAAACCAGGACTAAACCAGGTCTGAACCAGGACTAAACCAGGTCTGAACCAGGACTAAACCAGGACTAAACCAGGACTAAACCAGGTCTGAACCAGGACTAAACCAGGACTAAACCAGGTCTGAACCAGGACTAAACCAGGACTAAACCAGGTCTAAACCAGGTCTGAACCAGGTCTGAACCAGGACTAAACCAGGTCTAAACCAGGACTAAACCAGGTCTAAACCAGGTCTGAACCAGGTCTGAACCAGGACTAAACCAGGTCTAAACCAGGACTAAACCAGGTCTGAACCAGGACTAAACCAGGTCTAAACCAGGACTAAACCAGGACTAAACCAGGACTAAACCAGGTCTGAACCAGGTCTGAACCAGGACTAAACCAGGTCTAAACCAGGACTAAACCAGGACTAAACCAGGACTAAACCAGGACTTAACCAGGTCTAAACCAGGTCTGAACCAGGACTAAACCAGGTCTAAACCAGGACTAAACCAGGTCTAAACCAGGTCTAAACCAGGACTAAACCAGGACTAAACCAGGTCTGAACCAGGACTAAACCAGGACTAAACCAGGTCTGAACCAGGACTAAACCAGGACTAAACCAGGACTAAACCAGGACTAAACCAGGTCTAAACCAGGTCTAAACCAGGACTAAACCAGGTCTGAACCAGGACTAAACCAGGACTAAACCAGGTCTGAACCAGGACTAAACCAGGACTAAACCAGGTCTAAACCAGGTCTGAACCAGGTCTGAACCAGGACTAAACCAGGTCTAAACCAGGACTAAACCAGGTCTAAACCAGGTCTGAACCAGGTCTGAACCAGGACTAAACCAGGTCTGAACCAGGACTAAACCAGGTCTGAACCAGGACTAAACCAGGTCTAAACCAGGACTAAACCAGGTCTGAACCAGGTCTAAACCAGGACTAAACCAGGTCTGAACCAGGTCTGAACCAGGACTAAACCAGGTCTAAACCAGGACTAAACCAGGACTAAACCAGGACTAAACCAGGTCTAAACCAGGTCTGAACCAGGACTAAACCAGGTCTAAACCAGGTCTAAACCAGGTCTAAACCAGGACTGAACCAGGACTAAACCAGGACTAAACCAGGACTAAACCAGGTCTAAACCAGGTCTAAACCAGGTCTAAACCAGGTCTAAAACTAAACCAGGACTAAACCAGGACTAAACCAGGACTAAACCAGGTCTAAACCAGGACTGAACCAGGACTAAACCAGGACTAAACCAGGACTAAACCAGGTCTAAACCAGGTCTAAACCAGGTCTAAACCAGGTCTAAAACTAAACCAGGACTAAACCAGGACTAAACCAGGTCTGAACCAGGACTAAACCAGGACTAAACCAGGACTAAACCAGGTCTAAACCAGGACTAAACCAGGTCTAAACCAGGTCTAAAACTAAACCAGGACTTAACCAGGTCTAAACCAGGTCTAAACCAGGTCTAAAACTAAACCAGGTCTAAACCAGGTCTAAAACTAAACCAGGACTAAACCAGGACTAAACCAGGACTAAACCAGGTCTGAACCAGGACTAAACCAGGACTAAACCAGGACTAAACCAGGTCTAAACCAGGACTAAACCAGGTCTAAACCAGGTCTAAAACTAAACCAGGACTTAACCAGGTCTAAACCAGGTCTAAACCAGGTCTAAAACTAAACCAGGTCTAAACCAGGTCTAAACCAGGTCTAAACCAGGTCTAAAACTAAACCAGGACTTAACCAGGTCTAATCCAGGTCTAAAACTAAACCAGGACTAAACCAGGACTAAACCAGGACTGAACCAGGACTAAACCAGGACTAAACCAGGTCTGAACCAGGTCTGAACCAGGACTAAACCAGGTCTGAACCAGGACTAAACCAGGACTAAACCAGGACTAAACCAGGTCTGAACCAGGACTAAACCAGGACTAAACCAGGACTAAACCAGGACTAAACCAGGACTAAACCAGGTCTGAACCAGGACTAAACCAGGACTAAACCAGGACTAAACCAGGACTAAACCAGGTCTGAACCAGGACTAAACCAGGACTAAACCAGGTCTGAACCAGGACTAAACCAGGACTAAACCAGGTCTGAACCAGGACTAAACCAGGTCTGAACCAGGACTAAACCAGGACTAAACCAGGACTAAACCAGGTCTGAACCAGGACTAAACCAGGACTAAACCAGGACTAAACCAGGACTAAACCAGGTCTGAACCAGGACTAAACCAGGTCTGAACCAGGACTAAACCAGGACTAAACCAGGTCTGAACCAGGACTAAACCAGGACTAAACCAGGTCTGAACCAGGACTAAACCAGGACTAAACCAGGACTAAACCAGGACTAAACCAGGTCTAAACCAGGTCTAAACCTAAACCAGGACTAAACCAGGTCTAAACCAGGACTGAACCAGGACTAAACCAGGTCTAAACCAGGTCTAAACCAGGTCTGAACCAGGACTAAACCAGGTCTAAACCAGGACTAAACCAGGTCTAAACCAGGACTGAACCAGGACTAAACCAGGACTAAACCAGGACTAAACCAGGTCTAAACCAGGTCTAAACCAGGTCTAAACCAGGTCTAAAACTAAACCAGGACTAAACCAGGACTAAACCAGGTCTAAACCAGGACTAAACCAGGTCTAAACCAGGTCTAAAACTAAACCAGGACTTAACCAGGTCTAAACCAGGTCTAAACCAGGTCTAAAACTAAACCAGGTCTAAACCAGGTCTAAACCAGGTCTAAACCAGGTCTAAAACTAAACCAGGACTTAACCAGGTCTAAACCAGGACTAAACCAGGTCTGAACCAGGACTAAACCAGGACTAAACCAGGTCTGAACCAGGACTAAACCAGGTCTGAACCAGGACTAAACCAGGACTAAACCAGGACTAAACCAGGACTAAACCAGGACTAAACCAGGTCTAAACCAGGTCTAAACCAGGACTAAACCAGGTCTGAACCAGGACTAAACCAGGACTAAACCAGGTCTGAACCAGGACTAAACCAGGACTAAACCAGGTCTAAACCAGGTCTGAACCAGGTCTGAACCAGGACTAAACCAGGTCTAAACCAGGACTAAACCAGGTCTAAACCAGGTCTGAACCAGGTCTGAACCAGGACTAAACCAGGTCTGAACCAGGACTAAACCAGGTCTAAACCAGGACTAAACCAGGTCTGAACCAGGACTAAACCAGGACTAAACCAGGTCTAAACCAGGACTAAACCAGGTATAAACCAGGACTAAACCAGGTCTAAACCAGGTCTGAACCAGGACTAAACCAGGTCTAAACCAGGACTAAACCAGGTCTAAACCAGGACTGAACCAGGACTAAACCAGGACTAAACCAGGACTAAACCAGGTCTAAACCAGGTCTAAACCAGGACTAAACCAGGTCTAAACCAGGTCTAAAACTAAACCAGGACTTAACCAGGTCTAAACCAGGTTTAAACCAGGTCTAAAACTAAACCAGGTCTAAACCAGGTCTAAACCAGGTCTAAAACTAAACCAGGACTTAACCAGGTCTAAACCAGGTCTGAACCAGGACTAAACCAGGTCTAAACCAGGACTAAACCAGGTCTAAACCAGGACTAAACCAGGACTAAACCAGGTCTGAACCAGGACTAAACCAGGACTAAACCAGGTCTGAACCAGGACTAAACCAGGACTAAACCAGGACTAAACCAGGACTAAACCAGGTCTAAACCAGGTCTAAACCAGGACTAAACCAGGTCTGAACCAGGACTAAACCAGGACTAAACCAGGTCTGAACCAGGACTAAACCAGGACTAAACCAGGTCTAAACCAGGTCTGAACCAGGTCTGAACCAGGACTAAACCAGGTCTAAACCAGGACTAAACCAGGTCTAAACCAGGTCTGAACCAGGACTAAACCAGGACTAAACCAGGTCTGAACCAGGACTAAACCAGGACTAAACCAGGACTAAACCAGGACTAAACCAGGTCTGAACCAGGACTAAACCAGGACTAAACCAGGTCTAAACCAGGTCTAAACCAGGTCTGAACCAGGTCTAAACCAGGACTAAACCAGGTCTGAACCAGGACTAAACCAGGACTAAACCAGGACTAAACCAGGACTAAACCAGGTCTGAACCAGGTCTGAACCAGGACTAAACCAGGTCTAAACCAGGACTAAACCAGGACTAAACCAGGACTAAACCAGGTCTAAACCAGGTCTGAACCAGGACTAAACCAGGTCTAAACCAGGACTAAACCAGGTCTAAACCAGGACTAAACCAGGTCTAAACCAGGACTGAACCAGGACTAAACCAGGACTAAACCAGGACTAAACCAGGTCTAAACCAGGTCTAAACCAGGTCTAAACCAGGTCTAAAACTAAACCAGGTCTAAACCAGGTCTAAAACTAAACCAGGACTAAACCAGGACTAAACCAGGACTAAACCAGGTCTAAACCAGGACTGAACCAGGACTAAACCAGGACTAAACCAGGACTAAACCAGGTCTAAACCAGGTCTAAACCAGGTCTAAACCAGGTCTAAAACTAAACCAGGTCTAAACCAGGTCTAAAACTAAACCAGGACTAAACCAGGACTAAACCAGGTCTGAACCAGGACTAAACCAGGTCTAAACCAGGACTAAACCAGGTCTAAACCAGGTCTGAACCAGGACTAAACCAGGTCTAAACCAGGACTAAACCAGGTCTAAACCAGGTCTAAACCAGGTCTAAACCAGGTCTAAACCAGGTCTAAAACTAAACCAGGTCTAAACCAGGTCTAAAACTAAACCAGGACTAAACCAGGACTAAACCAGGTCTGAACCAGGACTAAACCAGGACTAAACCAGGACTAAACCAGGTCTAAACCAGGACTAAACCAGGTCTAAACCAGGTCTAAAACTAAACCAGGACTTAACCAGGTCTAAACCAGGTCTAAACCAGGTCTAAAACTAAACCAGGACTTAACCAGGTCTAAACCAGGTCTAAAACTAAACCAGGACTAAACCAGGACTAAACCAGGACTGAACCAGGACTAAACCAGGACTAAACCAGGTCTAAACCAGGACTAAACCAGGTCTGAACCAGGTCTGAACCAGGACTAAACCAGGTCTGAACCAGGACTAAACCAGGACTAAACCAGGACTAAACCAGGACTAAACCAGGACTAAACCAGGTCTGAACCAGGACTAAACCAGGACTAAACCAGGACTAAACCAGGACTAAACCAGGACTAAACCAGGTCTGAACCAGGACTAAACCAGGTCTGAACCAGGACTAAACCAGGACTAAACCAGGTCTGAACCAGGACTAAACCAGGACTAAACCAGGTCTGAACCAGGTCTAAACCAGGACTAAACAAGGTCTGAACCAGGACTAAACCAGGACTAAACCAGGACTAAACCAGGTCTGAACCAGGACTAAACCAGGACTAAACCAGGACTAAACCAGGACTAAACCAGGTCTGAACCAGGACTAAACCAGGTCTGAACCAGGACTAAACCAGGACTAAACCAGGTCTGAACCAGGACTAAACCAGGACTAAACCAGGTCTGAACCAGGACTAAACCAGGACTAAACCAGGACTAAACCAGGACTAAACCAGGTCTAAACCAGGTCTAAACCTAAACCAGGACTAAACCAGGTCTAAACCAGGACTAAACCAGGACTAAACCAGGTCTAAACCAGGTCTAAACCAGGACTGAACCAGGACTAAACCAGGTCTAAACCAGGTCTAAACCAGGTCTGAACCAGGACTAAACCAGGTCTAAACCAGGACTAAACCAGGTCTAAACCAGGACTGAACCAGGACTAAACCAGGACTAAACCAGGACTAAACCAGGTCTAAACCAGGTCTAAACCAGGTCTAAACCAGGTCTAAAACTAAACCAGGTCTAAACCAGGTCTAAAACTAAACCAGGACTAAACCAGGACTAAACCAGGTCTAAACCAGGACTAAACCAGGTCTAAACCAGGTCTAAAACTAAACCAGGACTTAACCAGGTCTAAACCAGGTCTAAACCAGGTCTAAAACTAAACCAGGTCTAAACCAGGTCTAAACCAGGTCTAAACCAGGTCTAAAACTAAACCAGGACTTAACCAGGTCTAAACCAGGACTAAACCAGGTCTGAACCAGGACTAAACCAGGACTAAACCAGGTCTGAACCAGGACTAAACCAGGTCTGAACCAGGACTAAACCAGGTCTGAACCAGGACTAAACCAGGTCTGAACCAGGACTAAACCAGGACTAAACCAGGACTAAACCAGGTCTAAACCAGGACTAAACCAGGTCTAAACCAGGACTGAACCAGGACTAAACCAGGACTAAACCAGGACTAAACCAGGTCTAAACCAGGTCTAAACCAGGTCTAAACCAGGTCTAAAACTAAACCAGGTCTAAACCAGGTCTAAAACTAAACCAGGACTAAACCAGGACTAAACCAGGTCTGAACCAGGACTAAACCAGGTCTAAACCAGGTCTAAAACTAAACCAGGACTTAACCAGGTCTAAACCAGGTCTAAACCAGGTCTAAAACTAAACCAGGTCTAAACCAGGTCTAAACCAGGTCTAAACCAGGTCTAAAACTAAACCAGGACTTAACCAGGTCTAAACCAGGTCTAAAACTAAACCAGGACTAAACCAGGACTAAACCAGGACTGAACCAGGACTAAACCAGGACTAAACCAGGTCTAAACCAGGACTAAACCAGGTCTGAACCAGGTCTGAACCAGGACTAAACCAGGTCTGAACCAGGACTAAACCAGGACTAAACCAGGTCTGAACCAGGACTAAACCAGGACTAAACCAGGACTAAACCAGGACTAAACCAGGTCTGAACCAGGACTAAACCAGGACTAAACCAGGACTAAACCAGGACTAAACCAGGACTAAACCAGGTCTGAACCAAGACTAAACCAGGTCTGAACCAGGACTAAACCAGGACTAAACCAGGTCTGAACCAGGACTAAACCAGGTCTGAACCAGGACTAAACCAGGACTAAACCAGGACTAAACCAGGTCTGAACCAGGACTAAACCAGGCCTAAACCAGGACTAAACCAGGACTAAACCAGGACTAAACCAGGACTAAACCAGGACTAAACCAGGACTAAACCAGGTCTGAACCAGGTCTAAACCAGGACTAAACCAGGTCTGAACCAGGACTAAACCAGGACTAAACCAGGACTAAACCAGGTCTGAACCAGGACTAAACCAGGACTAAACCAGGACTAAACCAGGACTAAACCAGGTCTGAACCAGGACTAAACCAGGTCTGAACCAGGACTAAACCAGGACTAAACCAGGTCTGAACCAGGACTAAACCAGGACTAAACCAGGACTAAACCAGGACTAAACCAGGTCTAAACCAGGTCTAAACCTAAACCAGGACTAAACCAGGTCTAAACCAGGACTAAACCAGGACTAAACCAGGTCTAAACCAGGTCTGAACCAGGACTGAACCAGGACTAAACCAGGTCTAAACCAGGTCTAAACCAGGTCTGAACCAGGACTAAACCAGGTCTAAACCAGGACTAAACCAGGTCAAAAACCAGGACTAAACCAGGTCTAAACCAGGTCTAAACCAGGTCTAAACCAGGTCTAAACCAGGTCTGAACCAGGACTAAACCAGGTCTGAACCAGGACTAAACCAGGACTAAACCAGGACTAAACCAGGACTAAACCAGGACTAAACCAGGACTAAACCAGGACTAAACCAGGACTAAACCAGGACTAAACCAGGTCTGAACCAGGTCTGAACCAGGACTAAACCAGGTCTAAACCAGGACTAAACCAGGACTAAACCAGGACTAAACCAGGTCTAAACCAGGTCTGAACCAGGACTAAACCAGGTCTAAACCAGGACTAAACCAGGTCTAAACCAGGACTGAACCAGGTCTAAACCAGGTCTAAACCAGGTCTAAACCAGGTCTAAAACTAAACCAGGTCTAAACCAGGTCTAAAACTAAACCAGGACTAAACCAGGACTAAACCAGGTCTGAACCAGGACTAAACCAGGTCTAAACCAGGTCTAAAACTAAACCAGGACTTAACCAGGTCTAAACCAGGTCTAAACCAGGTCTAAAACTAAACCAGGTCTAAACCAGGTCTAAACCAGGTCTAAACCAGGTCTAAAACTAAACCAGGACTTAACCAGGTCTAAACCAGGTCTAAAACTAAACCAGGACTAAACCAGGACTAAACCAGGACTGAACCAGGACTAAACCAGGACTAAACCAGGTCTAAACCAGGACTAAACCAGGTCTGAACCAGGTCTGAACCAGGACTAAACCAGGTCTGAACCAGGACTAAACCAGGACTAAACCAGGTCTGAACCAGGACTAAACCAGGACTAAACCAGGACTAAACCAGGTCTAAACCAGGACTAAACCAGGACTAAACCAGGACTAAACCAGGACTAAACCAGGTCTGAACCAGGACTAAACCAGGTCTGAACCAGGACTAAACCAGGACTAAACCAGGTCTGAACCAGGACTAAACCAGGTCTGAACCAGGACTAAACCAGGACTAAACCAGGACTAAACCAGGTCTGAACCAGGACTAAACCAGGACTAAACCAGGACTAAACCAGGTCTAAACCAGGTCTAAACCTAAACCAGGACTAAACCAGGTCTAAACAGGACTAAACCAGGTCTAAAACAGGACTAAACCAGGACTAAACCAGGTCTAAACCAGGTCTAAACCAGGACTGAACCAGGACTAAACCAGGTCTAAACCAGGACTAAACCAGGACTAAACCAGGACTAAACCAGGTCTAAACCAGGTCTGAACCAGGACTAAACCAGGTCTAAACCAGGACTAAACCAGGTCTAAACCAGGACTGAACCAGGACTAAACCAGGACTAAACCAGGACTAAACCAGGTCTGAACCAGGACTAAACCAGGACTAAACCAGGACTAAACCAGGTCTAAACCAGGACTAAACCAGGTCTAAACCAGGTCTAAAACTAAACCAGGACTTAACCAGGACTAAAACTAAACCAGGACTTAACCAGGTCTAAACCAGGTCTAAAACTAAACCAGGACTAAACCAGGACTAAACCAGGACTAAACCAGGACTGAACCAGGACTAAACCAGGACTAAACCAGGACTAAACCAGGACTAAACCAGGACTAAACCAGGACTAAACCAGGTCTAAACCAGGACTAAACCAGGACTAAACCAGGACTAAACCAGGACTAAACCAGGTCTAAACCAGGACTGCCCTCTTCTGGCTGACACTAGTCGGTACAAGATGAATGATAATGAATGACGTCATCACTGAAGTAGACTGGACCGAGTGTTGTTCCTCTCTGTGTCCACAGGGGGCGCTGTGTGACGCTGTTGTTCCTCTCTGTGTCCACAGGGGGCGCTGTGTGACGCTGTTGTTCCTCTCTGTGTCCACAGGGGGCGCTGTGTGACGCTGTTGTTCCTCTCTGTGTCCACAGGGGGCGCTGTGTGACGCTGTTGTTCCTCTCTGTGTCCACAGGGGGCGCTGTGTGACGCTGTTGTTCCTCTCTGTGTCCACAGGGGGCGCTGTGTGACGCTGTTGTTCCTCTCTGTGTCCACAGGGGGCGCTGTGTGACGCTGTTGTTCCTCTCTGTGTCCACAGGGGGCGCTGTGTGACGCTGTTGTTCCTCTCTGTGTCCACAGGGGGCGCTGTGTGACGCTGTTGTTCCTCTCTGTGTCCACAGGGGGCGCTGTGTGACGCTGTTGTTCCTCTCTGTGTCCACAGGGGGCGCTGTGTGACGCTGTTGTTCCTCTCTGTGTCCACAGGGGGCGCTGTGTGACGCTGTTGTTCCTCTCTGTGTCCACAGGGGGCGCTGTGTGACGCTGTTGTTCCTCTCTGTGTCCACAGGTGGCGCTGTTTCCCAGAGGCCGCACTTTTCTTATGTGACGTTTCCTTCGCTTCAGAGCAGAGCCACGGCCAATCGCAGCGCAGTGTTTCAGTCACTGGCCAATCACACAAGAGGAGGAGGCGGGATATTCAAATACCGACGACGCCCACCTCCTCCATCACCATGTGGGACACTGGAGCCACAGCCAGGGACAAACAGAGACTACAGCGCCCTCTGGTGAGAAGGTGATCGGCTGCAGACTTCATCTCTGCAGGAGGCCACTCCCCTCAGGCAGGAGGCCACGCCCCTCAGGCAGGAGGCCACTCCCCTCAGGCAGGAGGCCACGCCCCTCAGGCAGGAGGCCACGCCCCTCAGGCCGTTGGACTCATGAACACTTCTTAAACACTTTCTGCTCTACATGTTCTGAACATAAGATAAGATAAGATAAGATATTCCTTTATTGTCCCACATGGGGAAATTCCATTGATGCAACGCAGGTAGATCCAGAAGAAAAGAACAAATAACTTATAGGAAGTTTGAAAAACACTCTCAGTAGAAGATCTCTTATATGAAGCTTATTGTTATTTTTATAACTTATATAAGTTGTTTTATGATTGTTCATTGTTTTTTGTTGCACAAAGACAACTTCATCTGTTTGTGAATCTGTTCATTGAAAATAAATCTTTTCTGATTCTTTCATGAATGTTTTCCACTGGCCCAATATTATGAATCTACAGACCTGAAGACCGCGCGCTGGAGGCCGCGCTCTGGAGGCCGCGCTCTGGAGGCCGCGCTCTGGAGACCGCGCTCTGGAGGCCGCGCTCTGAAGGCCGCGCTCTGGAGGCCGCGCTCTGAAGGCCGCGCTCTGAAGGCCGCGCTCTGGAGGCCGCGCTCTGGAGGCCGCGCTCTGAAGGCCGCGCTCTGAAGACTGCACTGCAATCTATGAACTATTATTCCAATATTTTCATCTGAACTGATGAGGTTTTGTCCTTTACATTGGAGTTTTAACAGTGTCCCGCTACTGCCCTCGAGGAGCCTGAAAGAAGAAGGGCCCCCGGAGGGCCCCTGAGAGCGTGTCGCTGCCGTCCTGAGAGTGCAGCTCCGGGTCTGCACGTTCACATCGCCATCCCTGCGTGCTGACGTCATCCACAGCGTCAGAGGGCGTAACAGAGGAGGTGTCATGGCGGCCCCCTGTCTCCGCTCTGCTCCGGGCCCTTCTTTGTAGTGTCGGGGCCACATTCTGCGGCTTCAGGAGCTTTTACAGAGTCAGAGTTCTTTTCTGCCCCTGGACATGGGCACCGTGCACGCGCGGGTAAGGCCCTCACGCACGCGCACTCTGACCTCTGAGCAGGACACTGACCATTACCATGTACAGAATGTACATTATAATAATGTACATTATAATAATGTACATTATAATAATGTACATTATTATAATGTACATTATTATAATGTACATTATAATAATGTACATTATAATAATGTACATTATTATTCTGTACATAATAATGTACAGAATAATAATGTAGATTTCGTGTGTTGGATTTAAGTTTACTCAATAAAATCTCATCTCTTTGTCTCATCCTCTTCATGTTCTTTTTGTACTTTAACAGACATTTTACACTATTTTAGTTTCTTTACAACAATTTATCAGAATAATTGTGACAATTCGAGACAGTGACATTATTTCATCAAAATGTCAAAAAAGAATAAACTATTTATGATTTTCATCAATTATATATTAGATTCATAAATATTCTCTTTCTGAAGCTTCAGTCACAGATTTAATGTCTGCTCTTGTTTCAGTCTCTGGACCCTCTGCCCATGCAGGGGCCCGACCTCGGGGTCCAGCCGGACGACATCGAGGCCCCTGGTCTGGAGCCAGAACCAAAGCAGGAAGTGCTCGAGAACAAAGACGTAAGAACAGAGTCCTCCAGGGGGTGTGTCCTCCAGGGGGCGTGTCCTCCAGGGGGCGTGTCCTCCAGGGGGTGTGTCCTCCAGGGGGCGTGTCCTCCAGGGGGTGTGTCCTCCAGGGGGCGTGTCCTCCAGGGGGCGTGTCCTCCAGGGGGTGTGTCCTCCAGGGGGCGCTGTCACATGTTCAGGTCTAACGTCCCGTGTGTGTTCAGGTCTAACGTTCAGGTCTAACGTCCCGTGTGTGTTCAGGCCTAACGTCCCGTGTGTGTTCAGGTTTAACGTCCCGTGTGTGTTCAGGTCTAACGTCCCGTGTGTGTTCTGGTTTAACGTCCCGTGTGTGTTCAGGTCTAACGTCCCGTGTGTGTTCAGGTCTAACGTCCCGTGTGTGTTCAGGTCTAACGTCCCGTGTGTGTTCAGGTCTAACGTTCAGGTTTAACGTCCCGTGTGTGTTCAGGTCTAACGTCCCGTGTGTGTTCAGGTCTAACGTCCCGTGTGTGTTCAGGTCTAACGTCCCGTGTGTGTTCAGGTC
Organism: Eucyclogobius newberryi; assembly: GCF_026437365.1. NCBI lineage: Eukaryota > Metazoa > Chordata > Actinopteri > Gobiiformes > Gobiidae > Eucyclogobius > Eucyclogobius newberryi. The sequence goes on along the minus strand of NW_027316389.1, from coordinate 1,412,441 downwards.
TAACGTCCCGTGTGTGTTCAGGTTTAACGTCCCGTGTGTGTTCAGGTCTAACGTCCCGTGTGTGTTCAGGTTTAACGTCCCGTGTGTGTTCAGGTCTAACGTCCCGTGTGTGTTCAGGTCTAACGTCCCGTGTGTGTTCAGGTTTAACGTCCCGTGTGTGTTCAGGTCTAACGTCCCGTGTGTGTTCAGGTCTAACGTCCCGTGTGTGTTCAGGTCTAACGTCCCGTGTGTGTTCAGGTCTAACGTTCAGGTCTAACGTCCCGTGTGTGTTCAGGTCTAACGTCCCGTGTGTGTTCAGGTCTAACGTCCCGTGTGTGTTCAGGTTTAACGTCCTGTGTGTGTTCAGGTCTAACGTCCCGTGTGTGTTCAGGTCTAACGTCCCGTGTGTGTTCAGGTTTAACGTCCCGTGTGTGTTCAGGTCTAACGTCCCGTGTGTGTTCAGGTCTAACGTCCCGTGTGTGTTCAGGTTTAACGTCCCGTGTGTGTTCAGGTCTAACGTCCCGTGTGTGTTCAGGTCTAACGTCCCGTGTGTGTTCAGGTCTAACGTTCAGGTCTAACGTCCCCTGTGTGTTCAGGTCTAACGTCCCGTGTGTGTTCAGGTCTAACGTCCCGTGTGTGTTCAGGTCTAACGTCCCGTGTGTGTTCAGGTCTAACGTCCCGTGTGTGTTCAGGTCTAACGTTCAGGTCTAACGTCCCGTGTGTGTTCAGGTCTAACGTCCCGTGTGTGTTCAGGTCTAACGTTCAGGTCTAACGTCCCGTGTGTGTTCAGGTCTAACGTCCCGTGTGTGTTCAGGTCTAACGTCCCGTGTGTGTTCAGGTCTAACGTCCCGTGTGTGTTCAGGTCTAACGTCCCGTGTGTGTTCAGGTGGTGGTGCAGCGGGTTCACGTGGACGGTTTGGGTCGGACCAAAGAAGATCTTCTCACGTATGAGATCAAAGAGGTTTTCAGGGCCACAAACCTCATCGACGTGAGTTAAGTCTCAACACGTCTTTAACATGTGATGAACACGTCTTTAACATGTGATGAACACGTCTTTAACATGTGATGAACACGTCTTTAACATGTGATGAACACGTCTTTAACATGTGATGAACACGTCTTTAACATGTGATGAACACGTCTTTAACATGTGATGAACACGTCTTTAACATGTGATGAACACGTCTTTAACATGTGATGAACACGCCTTTAACATGTGATGAACACGTCTTTAACATGTGATGAACACGCCTTTAACATGTGATGAACACGCCTTTAACATGTGATGAACACGCCTTTAACATGTGATGAACACGTCTTTAACATGTGATGAACACGCCTTTAACATGTGATGAACACGTCTTTAACATGTGATGAACACGCCTTTAACATGTGATGAACACGTCTTTAACATGTGATGAACACGCCTTTAACATGTGATGAACACGTCTTTAACATGTGATGAACACACCTTAAACATGTGATGAACACGTCTTTAACATGTGATGAACACGCCTTTAACATGTGATGAACACGCCTTTAACATGTGATGAACACGTCTTTAACATGTGATGAACACGCCTTTAACATGTGATGAACACGTCTTTAACATGTGATGAACACGCCTTTAACATGTGATGAACACGTCTTTAACATGTGATGAACACGCCTTTAACATGTGATGAACACGTCTTTAACATGTGATGAACACGCCTTTAACATGTGATGAACACGCCTTTAACATGTGATGAACACGTTTCACACACGTCTCGTCTGAACGTTCAGGTCATGAGGAAATCACACGAGGCGCGACACAAGCTGCTGCGGCTGGGGATTTTCCGTAAAGTCAACGTCGTCATCGACACGTCACAAGGTTTGTCCAAAGCCTCCTGCTGGTGCCAGAGTCAGGACTAAACATGGAGCGGCCTCCTGCTGGTGCCAGAGTCAGGACTAAACATGGACCGGCCTCCTGCTGGTGCCAGAGTCAGGACTAAACATGGACCGGCCTCCTGCTGGTGCCAGAGTCAGGACTAAACATGGACCGGCCTCCTGCTGGTGCCAGAGTCAGGACTAAACATGGACCGGCCTCCTGCTGGTGCCAGAGTCAGGACTAAACATGGACCGGCCTCCTGCTGGTGCCAGAGTCAGGACTAAACATGGACCAGCCTCCTGAATGTTCTGCTCTGGTGTCTCCAGGAGAGGGCGCTCTTCCCAACGGTCTGGAAGTGACGTTCAACGTGACGGAGCTGAGGAGAGTCACAGGAAGTTACAACACCAGTGTGGGAAACAACGAGGGCAGCATGGTGTGTACACACACACACACACACACTAACACACACACTAACACACACACACTAGCTTTAGCCACGCCCCTCACACACACTAGCTTTAGCCACGCCCCTCACACACACTAGCTTTAGCCACGCCCCTCACACACACTAGCTTTAGCCACGCCCCTCACACACACTAGCTTTAGCCACGCCCCTCACACACACTAGCTTTAGCCACGCTCCTCACACACACTAGCTTTAGCCACGCCCCTCACACACACTAGCTTTAGCCACGCCCCTCACACACACTAGCTTTAGCCACGCCCCTCACACACACTAGCTTTAGCCACGCTCCTCACACACACTAGCTTTAGCCACGCCCCTCACACACACTAGCTTTAGCCACGCCCCTCACACACACTAGCTTTAGCCACGCCCCTCACACACACTAGCTTTAGCCACGCCCCTCACACACACTAGCTTTAGCCACGCCCCTCACACACACTAGCTTTAGCCACGCCCCTCACACACACTAGCTTTAGCCACGCCCCTCACACACACTAGCTTTAGCCACGCCCCTCACGCACAGGACCTCAGGAGTCAAAAGTGTGAAGGAAACAGGACTAACAAAGGGACAGGGCCTTCTAAAGTGCTCTAAAGCGGCTCTGAAGTGCTCTAAAGCGGCTCTGAAGGACCCAGACTCGGCTCACGTTCTGTAAATACAGCTGTAAATAAGTGTAAATGTTCCAGGTCCTCGGGCTGAAGCTGCCCAACGTTCTGGGTCGAGCCGAGAGACTTGCACTGCAGTTTTCATTTGGAACCAAAGAGACGGCGTACGGAGTTTCCCTCTTCAAACCTCAGCCCGGGAACTTCGAGCGCAGGTGAGTGACGTGTGTCGTGTAGTCTCCAACGTGATGTGATTCTGACGTTACGTTGACGTGACGTTGACGTGACGTTGACGTGACGTTGACGTGACGCTGACGTTACGTTGACGTGACGTTGACGTGACGTTGACGTGACGTTGACGTGACGCTGACGTGACGTTGACGTGACGTTGACGTGACGTTGACGTGATGTTGGCGTGACATGGAACAGTCTAATGTTCTAAGAGTGTTTCTGTTCTTTCAGCGTCACGTTAAACGCCTTCAAAGTGACGGGACAGTTTCCCTGGAGCTCGCTGAGAGAAACAGACCGAGGAGCTTCAGCTGAACTCACTGTGAGTATTTCCCCCGGACACGCCCTCTGCCCCGGACACGCCCTCTGCCCCGGACACGCCCTCTGTCCCGGACACGCCCTCTGCCCCGGACACGCCCTCTGTCCCGGACACGCCCTCTGCCCCGGACACGCCCTCTGCCCCGGACACGCCCTCTGTCCCGGACACGCCCTCTGTCCCGGACACGCCCTCTGTCCCAAACACGCCCTCTTTGTGTCTGATCCTGAAATATAACACTTGGACAGTTGGAAATGAGACTCCTTAAAACTGTCTGCAGTAGGCTAACGTTTATTAGCATAGCCACTAGCATTAGCGTTAGCTATGAGTGATCTCAATGGGTTACTCCAGACCCTAAGTCCACGGGACCCTCCTGACCCCAGGAACACAGTTCTGGACACACAGGGGCTTTGAGGGCGTGGCAGAAGAGACACGCCCACAGTGAACATGCAGTTTATGTCCTCCAGAGGGCAGTAGAGCATGTTACGTCACTTCAGACACATGACTAGTTTAAGTACAGCTTATTATTCAAACTCATGATTCTTTGACTCTCAAACGTGGTGTAATGCCTCACTCGTCCAGCAGGGTTCTATTGTAGAAAAAGATTTAGTCGTATCGTCTGGACTCGTCATGAACTGTATCGTCTGATACGTTTCAACTCTCATCCAAGAGTCATTCTCAATCTACAAAGACCGGGATTATCCTACTCTGGGAAGGCCCCGCCCACCTGATGACAAGGTGTTTACGCTCCGCGTTTCCTATCAGTCCTTTAATGGGCCATCAGCCTCCTATTGTCCCTGGCTCACTCTCTCCTCATTGAGTGCCTGATTAGCATCAGAATTCACTGGGCGTCGACCTCTCCAGGGATTCAACACACGATTATAAACGACCGGAAGTTTGAATCTCAAACCTGCGTTTCTGAGGATTCTCTGAACAAAGATCATCTCTTTAACTCTTTCAAACCATATTTTCTCCTGAAGCTCTTTCTGTGGTATCCCTGTAGTTCCCGCTTTAGTTCCTGAGGCGCTGAAGCTCTTTCTGTGGTATCCCTGTAGTTCCTGCTTTAGTTCCTGAGGCGCTGAAGCTGTTTCTGTGGTATCCCTGTAGTTCCCGCTTTAGTTCCTGAGGCGCTGAAGCTGTTTCTGTGGTATCCCTGTAGTTCCTGCTTTAGTTCCTGAGGCGCTGAAGCTCTTTCTGTGGTATCCCTGTAGTTCCCGCTTTAGTTCCTGAGGCGCTGAAGCTCTTTCTGTGGTATCCCTGTAGTTCCCGCTTTAGTTCCTGAGGCGCTGAAGCTCTTTCTGTGGTATCCCTGTAGTTCCCGCTTTAGTTCCTGAGGCGCTGAAGCTCTTTCTGTGGTATCCCTGTAGTTCCCGCTTTAGTTCCTGAGGCGCTGAAGCTCTTTCTGTGGTATCCCTGTAGTTCCCGCTTTAGTTCCTGAGGCGCTGAAGCTCTTTCTGTGGTATCCCTGTAGTTCCTGCTTTAGTTCCTGAGGCGCTGAAGCTCTTTCTGTGGTATCCCTGTAGTTCCTGCTTTAGTTCCTGAGGCGCTGAAGCTCTTTCTGTGGTATCCCTGTAGTTCCCGCTTTAGTTCCTGAGGCGCTGAAGCTCTTTCTGTGGTATCCCTGTAGTTCCCGCTTTAGTTCCTGAGGCGCTGAAGCTCTTTCTGTGGTATCCCTGTAGTTCCCGCTTTAGTTCCTGAGGCGCTGAAGCTGTTTCTGTGGTATCCCTGTAGTTCCTGCTTTAGTTCCTGAGGCGCTGAAGCTCTTTCTGTGGTATCCCTGTAGTTCCCGCTTTAGTTCCTGAGGCGCTGAAGCTGTTTCTGTGGTATCCCTGTAGTTCCTGCTTTAGTTCCTGAGGCGCTGAAGCTCTTTCTGTGGTATCCCTGTAGTTCCCGCTTTAGTTCCTGAGGCGCTGAAGCTCTTTCTGTGGTAGCCCTGTAGTTCCTGCTTTAGTTCCTGAGGCGCTGAAGCTCTTTCTGTGGTATCCCTGTAGTTCCCGCTTTAGTTCCTGAGGCGCTGAAGCTCTTTCTGTGGTATCCCTGTAGTTCCCGCTTTAGTTCCTGAGGCGCTGAAGCTCTTTCTGTGGTATCCCTGTAGTTCCCGCTTTAGTTCCTGAGGCGCTGAAGCTCTTTCTGTGGTATCCCTGTAGTTCCCGCTTTAGTTCCTGAGGCGCTGAAGCTCTTTCTGTGGTAGCCCTGTAGTTCCTGCTTTAGTTCCTGAGGCGCTGAAGCTCTTTCTGTGGTATCCCTGTAGTTCCCGCTTTAGTTCCTGGGCCGCTGAAGCTCTTTCTGTGGTATCCCTGTAGTTCCCGCTTTAGTTCCTGAGGCGCTGAAGCTCTTTCTGTGGTAGCCCTGTAGTTCCTGCTTTAGTTCCTGAGGCGCTGAAGCTCTTTCTGTGGTATCCCTGTAGTTCCTGCTTTAGTTCCTGAGGCGCTGAAGCTCTTTCTGTGGTATCCCTGTAGTTCCCGCTTTAGTTCCTGAGGCGCTGAAGCTCTTTCTGTGGTATCCCTGTAGTTCCCGCTTTAGTTCCTGAGGCGCTGAAGCTCTTTCTGTGGTATCCCTGTAGTTCCCGCTTTAGTTCCTGAGGCGCTGAAGCTCTTTCTGTGGTATCCCTGTAGTTCCTGCTTTAGTTCCTGAGGCGCTGAAGCTCTTTCTGTGGTATCCCTGTAGTTCCCGCTTTAGTTCCTGAGGCGCTGAAGCTCTTTCTGTGGTATCCCTGTAGTTCCCGCTTTAGTTCCTGAGGCGCTGAAGCTCTTTCTGTGGTATCCCTGTAGTTCCCGCTTTAGTTCCTGAGGCGCTGAAGCTCTTTCTGTGGTATCCCTGTAGTTCCCGCTTTAGTTCCTGAGGCGCTGAAGCTGTTTCTGTGGTATCCCTGTAGTTCCTGCTTTAGTTCCTGAGGCGCTGAAGCTCTTTCTGTGGTAGCCCTGTAGTTCCTGCTTTAGTTCCTGAGGCGCTGAAGCTCTTTCTGTGGTATCCCTGTAGTTCCCGCTTTAGTTCCTGAGGCGCTGAAGCTCTTTCTGTGGTAGCCCTGTAGTTCCTGCTTTAGTTCCTGAGGCGCTGAAGCTCTTTCTGTGGTATCCCTGTAGTTCCCGCTTTAGTTCCTGAGGCGCTGAAGCTCTTTCTGTGGTATCCCTGTAGTTCCCGCTTTAGTTCCTGAGGCGCTGAAGCTCTTTCTGTGGTAGCCCTGTAGTTCCCGCTTTAGTTCCTGAGGCGCTGAAGCTCTTTCTGTGGTATCCCTGTAGTTCCCGCTTTAGTTCCTGAGGCGCTGAAGCTCTTTCTGTGGTATCCCTGTAGTTCCCGCTTTAGTTCCTGAGGCGCTGAAGCTCTTTCTGTGGTATCCCTGTAGTTCCCGCTTTAGTTCCTGAGGCGCTGAAGCTCTTTCTGTGGTATCCCTGTAGTTCCCGCTGTGGAGAACCAGCCAGTCGCTGAAGTACGAGGCCGTTTGGAGAGAACTCTCGTGTTTGGCTCGAACTGCGTCTTTTGCCGTCAGAGAAGAAGCTGGACACTCGCTCAAGTCCTCGCTGTCGGTGAGGAAGAAATACTAGTACTATGAATACTTCTACGCACTTTCCCCTCTCTGTCACTACTGTCACCATCACTACTATAACTACTGTCACTACTATCACCACTGTCACCACTGTCACCACTGTCACTACTGTCACCACTGTCACCACTGTCACCACTGTCACTACTGTCACCACTGTCACCACTGTCACCACTGTCACTACTGTCACCACTGTCACTACTGTCACCACTGTCACCACTGTCACTACTGTCACCACTGTCACCACTGTCACCACTATCACTACTATCACTACTGTCACCACTGTCACCACTGTCACCACTGTCACCACTGTCACCACTGTCACTACTGTCACCACTGTCACCACTGTCACCACTGTCACCACTGTCACTACTGTCACCACTGTCACCACTGTCACTACTGTCACTACTGTCACTACTGTCACTACTGTCACCATCACTACTATAACTACTGTCACTACTGTCACCACTGTCACCACTGTCACTACTGTCACCACTGTCACCACTGTCACCACTGTCACCACTGTCACCACTGTCACTACTGTCACCACTGTCACCACTGTCACCACTGTCACTACTGTCACCACTGTCACCACTGTCACCACTGTCACTACTGTCACCACTGTCACCACTGTCACCACTATCACCACTGTCACCACTGTCACTACTGTCACCACTGTCACTACTGTCACCACTGTCACCACTGTCACCACTGTCACTACTGTCACCACTGTCACTACTGTCACCACTGTCACCACTGTCACCACTGTCACTACTGTCACCACTGTCACCACTGTCACCACTATCACCACTGTCACTACTGTCACCACTGTCACCACTGTCACTACTGTCACCACTGTCACTACTGTCACCACTGTCACCACTGTCACTACTGTCACCACTGTCACCACTGTCACCACTGTCACTACTGTCACCACTGTCACCACTGTCACCACTGTCACTACTGTCACCACTGTCACCACTGTCACCACTATCACCACTGTCACCACTGTCACTACTGTCACCACTGTCACCACTGTCACCACTGTCACTACTGTCACCACTATCACCACTGTCACTACTGTCACCACTGTCACCACTGTCACTACTGTCACTACTGTCACCACTATCACCACTGTCACCACTGTCACTACTGTCACCACTGTCACCACTGTCACCACTGTCACTACTGTCACCACTATCACCACTGTCACTACTGTCACCACTGTCACCACTGTCACCACTGTCACTACTGTCACCACTGTCACTACTGTCACCACTGTCACCACTGTCACCACTGTCACTACTGTCACCACTGTCACCACTGTCACCACTGTCACTACTGTCACCACTGTCACCACTGTCACCACTGTCACTACTGTCACCACTGTCACTACTGTCACCACTGTCACCACTGTCACCACTGTCACCACTGTCACCACTGTCACCACTGTCACTACTGTCACCACTGTCACCACTGTCACTACTGTCACCACTGTCACCACTGTCACCACTGTCACCACTGTCACCACTGTCACCACTGTCACCACTATCACCACTGTCACTACTGTCACCACTGTCACCACTGTCACCACTGTCACTACTGTCACCACTATCACCACTGTCACTACTGTCACCACTGTCACCACTGTCACTACTGTCACCACTGTCACCACTGTCACTACTGTCACTACTGTCACCATCACTACTATCACCACTGTCACCACTGTCACTACTGTCACCACTGTCACCACTGTCACCACTGTCACTACTGTCACCACTGTCACCACTGTCACCACTGTCACTACTGTCACCACTATCACCACTGTCACCACTGTCACCACTGTCACTACTGTCACTACTGTCACCACTGTCACCACTGTCACCACTGTCACCACTGTCACTACTGTCACCACTATCACCACTGTCACCACTGTCACTACTGTCACTACTGTCACCACTGTCACTACTGTCACCACTGTCACCACTGTCACTACTGTCACCACTGTCACCACTGTCACCACTGTCACTAATGTCACCACTGTCACCACTGTCACCACTGTCACCACTGTCACCACTGTCACTACTGTCACCACTGTCACTACTGTCACCACTGTCACCACTGTCACCACTATCACCACTGTCACCACTGTCACTACTGTCACCACTGTCACCACTGTCACCACTGTCACTACTGTCACTACTGTCACTACTGTCACCATCACTACTATAACTACTGTCACTACTGTCACCACTGTCACCACTGTCACTACTGTCACCACTGTCACTACTGTCACCACTGTCACCACTGTCACCACTGTCACCACTGTCACTACTGTCACCACTGTCACCACTGTCACCACTGTCACTACTGTCACCACTGTCACCACTGTCACCACTGTCACCACTGTCACTACTGTCACCACTGTCACCACTGTCACCACTGTCACCACTGTCACCACTGTCACTACTGTCACTACTGTCACCACTGTCACCACTGTCACCACTGTCACCACTGTCACCACTGTCACTACTGTCACTACTGTCACCACTGTCACCACTGTCACTACTGTCACCACTGTCACCACTGTCACTACTGTCACTACTGTCACTACTGTCACCACTGTCACCACTATCACTACTGTCACTACTGTCACTATCACACATTTCCCTTTTTTCCATTTTAAATTTCACATTCAGAATCTTCAGATGATTTGAAGGTGAAATAAGAATTAAAATGCTAATCATAGTTTGAACCCAATTCATTATTTTCCAGTTTTAATTGATTTGTTTTTCAGTTTCTCAGATTATAATTATTTAAATGTGTGAATATAAAACTCTTAATTTCGTGTTTTTGCAGCACTCGATGATGATCGACTCTCGGAACTCCACCATTTTACCTCGATCTGGAGCTTTGCTGCGCGTTCACCAGGTTTGTATCTGCCAGAGGGTGGTCCGGGACCCCCACGGCCCAGAGGGTGGTCCGGGACCCCCACCGGCCCAGAGGGTGGTCTGGGACCCCCATCGGGACCCCCACCGGCTCAGAGGGTGGTCCGGGACCCCCACCGGGTCAGAGGGTGGTCCGGGACCCCCACAGGCCCAGAGGGTGGTCCGGGACCCCCACCGGGCCAGAGGGTGGTCATTGTGACATGCTGCAGCTCATTTGGACGTAATGACCTTTGACCCCTGTGTGCAGGAGCTGGCGGGCTACACTGGAGGAGACGCCAGTTTCCTGAAAGAAGACTTTGAGCTTCAGCTGAACAAAAGCCTCTTCTGGGACTCGGTGAAACTCCTCAGTGTTTTTAAAGTCTATTTACCTTCACTAGACTGAAGTGTGTTCCATAACCTGCTCATCACCACAGCTTTACCGCCCTGACCCTACTGTGACCACCCCAAGAACCACTCTGACCACCCCAAGAACCACTGTGACCACCCCAAGAACCACTCTGACCACCCCAAGAACCACTCTGACCACCCCAAGAACCACTCTGACCACCCCAAGAACCACTGTGACCACCCCAAGAACCACTCTGACCACCCCAAGAACCACTGTGACCACCCCAAGAACCACTGTGACCACCCCAAGAACCACTGTGACCACCCCAAGAACCACTGTGACCACCCCAAGAACCACTGTGACCACCCCAAGAACCACTGTGACCACCCCAAGAACCACTCTGACCACCCCAAGAACCACTCTGACCACCCCAAGAACCACTGTGACCACCCCAAGAACCACTCTGACCACCCCAAGAACCACTGTGACCACCCCAAGAACCACTGTGACCACCCCAAGAACCACTGTGACCACCCCAAGAACCACTGTGACCACCCCAAGAACCACTCTGACCACCCCAAGAACCACTGTGACCACCCCAAGAACCACTGTGACCACCCCAAGAACCACTGTGACCACCCCAAGAACCACTGTGACCACCCCAAGAACCACTGTGACCACCCCAAGAACCACTCTGACCACCCCAAGAACCACTCTGACCACCCCAAGAACCACTGTGACCACCCCAAGAACCACTCTGACCACCCCAAGAACCACTGTGACCACCCCAAGAACCACTGTGACCACCCCAAGAACCACTGTGACCACCCCAAGAACCACTCTGACCACCCCAAGAACCACTGTGACCACCCCAAGAACCACTCTGACCACCCCAAGAACCACTGTGACCACCCCAAGAACCACTGTGACCACCCCAAGAACCACTGTGACCACCCCAAGAACCACTGTGACCACCCGACCACGTTAGAACGCTACAGCACTAAATATGAATGATAGTGTCGGAAAAAGCATTGCTAGCTTTGTGTTGCTAACGTGCTTTGCTAGCTTTGTGTTGCTAACGTGCTTTGCTAGCTTTGTATTGCTAAGGCTCCACGTGGTCGTTAGCATCAGTGGAAACGCGGCGCTTTAGCACAAGATCAAGTCAGAGTTTGGAGACAAATGATTCTTTAATGTTTCTGCTTTTTGCCTCTTGTTTTGGCCTGAGTCTGTGTTCTCTCTCTCGTCCAATCATCTGGCTGTGCTGAGGAGGCTCCTCCCCCTGAGCTAAAGTCCTTTGGGACTAGGACCTCTCAGGGGCCACTTTGGGAGCTAGAACCTGTCAGGGGCCGCTTTGGGGGCTAGAACCTCTCAGGGGCCACTTTGGGGGCTAGAACCTCTCAGGGGCCACTTTGGGGGCTAGAACCTCTCAGGGGCCACTTTGGATGGTTTTATTAGTCTTATGACACTTCAGGACCAATCGGAGACGGGTTTGAAAAGCCAGAATCATGGGTATGACGTGTCTTAAGCGTGTGTCCTGTGTGTGTCCCAGGTCCTGTCCATGTCCCTGTGGGGTGGTCTTCTTCTGCCCATCGGCAACTCCAGCACCCACATCGCAGACAGGTCAGACTCGCCCACGTGCTTCTGCGTTTGACCCGCTCTTTATGTCACGCCTCATCATGGACTCTGTGTGTAGGTTTTATCTCGGAGGTCCCACCAGTGTGAGGGGCTTCAGCATGTACAGCATGGGCCCTCAGAGCGAAGGTCAGTCCGCTCTTTCTGTCTTTGTGACTTCTGTCCTTTGTCTTCTTGCTGGAGACCGTTTGTCGTTTCTCGTCTGAAGTTGTCGTTTCCTTTTTTCCTGCAGGAGATTTTCTGGGCGGCGAAACGTTCTGGGCGGGCGGCGTCCACCTGTTCTCTCCTCTGCCGTTCACGCGCCGCCGAGGAGGCTTCATGGACCTGTTCAGGACGCACTTCTTCCTCAACGCCGGGAACCTCTGCAACCTCAACTACGGTAGGACCTCAACTACGGCGCACAGGCCTCAACTACGGCGCGCAGTTCCAGCAGAGGGCCCCGGCTCTCACCTGTAGTGCTGTGTGTTTCCAGGAGAGGGCCCCGGCGCTCACCTGTAGTTCTGTGTGTTTCCAGGAGAGGGCCCCGGCGCTCACCTGTAGTTCTGTGTGTTTCCAGGAGAGGGCCCCGGCGCTCACCTGTAGTTCTGTGTGTTTCCAGGAGAGGGCCCCGGCGCTCACCTGTAGTTCTGTGTGTTTCCAGGAGAGGGCCCCGGCGCTCACCTGTAGTTCTGTGTGTTTCCAGGAGAGGGCCCCGGCGCTCACCTGTAGTTCTGTGTGTTTCCAGGAGAGGGCCCCGGCGCTCACCTGTAGTTCTGTGTGTTTCCAGGAGAGGGCCCCGGCGCTCACCTGTAGTTCTGTGTGTTTCCAGGAGAGGGCCCCGGCGCTCACCTGTAGTTCTGTGTGTTTCCAGGAGAGGGCCCCGGCGCTCACCTGTAGTTCTGTGTGTTTCCAGGAGAGGGCCCCGGCGCTCACCTGCAGCGCTTGGCCGAGTGCGTTCGCTGGTCGTACGGTCTGGGACTCGTGCTGCGTTTGGGGAACATCGCCCGACTCGAGCTCAACTACTGCATTCCCATGGGTGTCCAGAGTGGAGACAGGTGGAGGCACTGGGAGGGGCATCTGAGGCACTGGGAGGGGCATCTGAGGCACTGGGAGGGGCATCTGGGGCACTGGGAGGGGCATCTGAGGCACTGGGAGGAGCTTCTGAGGCACTGGGAGGGGCATCTGGGGCACTGGGAGGGGCATCTGGGGCACTGGGAGGGGCATCTGAGGCACTGGGAGGGGCATCTGAGGCACTGGGAGGGGCATCTGGGGCACTGGGAGGGGCATCTGGGGCACTGGGAGGGGCATCTGGGGCACTGGGAGGTTGGTGATCATCAGTTTGTCGTCTTTCTTCCAGGATTTGTGACGGCGTGCAGTTTGGAGCAGGGATTCGCTTCCTCTGACGTGTTCTGGAGTTTGACGTGTTCTGGAGTTTGACGTGTTCTGGAGTTTGACGTGTTCTGGAGTTTGACGTGTTCTGGAGTTTGACGTGTTCTGGAGTTTGACGTGTTCTGGAGTTTGACGTGTTCTGGAGTTTGACGTGTTCTGGAGTTTGACGTGTTCTGGAGTTTGACGTGTTCTGGAGTTTGACGTGTTCTGGAGTTTGTTCTCTTGCTCGCTCTGTGTTTGTCCTGAAACATTTGTGTCACGATTAAAGACGCGCCTTTGGAGCCGTTTCCTGCTTCTTTTGTCTCTTCAGAGTAAGAGCTCTTTCACACCCGCGTTTGTGCCACATGTACAATATTTCTGTGTTTTGTGTTTAAAAGCTCCTTTAGAAGTATTTACTGAGCAGTGCTGTGTCTGCTTCAGCTTTGTGTTATTGGCAAAAAAAAGTACATTATAACATTATAAATTCTATTGTTTATAAAGAAACACTTTTGATGATTTTTGTTGATTTCTGTACATTATAGACTGAAAAGTACTGAAGAATTATGTTGGTATTTTAATTAGATGAAAGTGTATCTGATGTGCACGGAGACAACAATGACATCGACATAATAAATACATATTTTGATAAACAATGACAAATACCTAAACATTAATTCATAAAAGGAAGAAAAATACAGTTCAATGTTGCATCGAACCAACAGCAGGTGGCGCTAAATGCACCTTTTAATTTGGCTGCCAACCGCCATTAAAAGTAACGCCACAACAACAACAACAACAACAACAGTAGTGAAGCCAAAGAGCGCCTTCTGTCCAGGTCAGTGTTTCCTCCTGTCCGGGTCAGTGTTTCCTCCTGTCCGGGTCAGTGTTTCCTTCTGTCCAGGTCAGTGTTTCCTTCTGTCCGGGTCAGTGTTTCCTTCTGTCCGGGTCAGTGTTTCCTCCTGTCCGGGTCAGTGTTTCCTCCTGTCCGGGTCAGTGTTTCCTCCTGTCCGGGTCAGTGTTTCCTCCTGTCCGGGTCAGTGTTTCCTCCTGTCCGGGTCAGTGTTTCCTACTGTCCGGGTCAGTGTTTCCTCCTGTCCGGGTCAGTGTTTCCTCCTGTCCGGGTCAGTGTTTCCTCCTGTCCGGGTCAGTGTTTCCTACTGTCCGGGTCAGTGTTTCCTACTGTCCGGGTCAGTGTTTCCTCCTGTCCGGGTCAGTGTTTCCTACTGTCCGGGTCAGTGTTTCCTCCTGTCCGGGTCAGTGTTTCCTACTGTCCGGGTCAGTGTTTCCTCCTGTCCGGGTCAGTGTTTCCTCCTGTCCGGGTCAGTGTTTCCTCCTGTCCGGGTCAGTGTTTCCTTCTGTCCGGGTCAGTGTTTCCTCCTGTCCGGGTCAGTGTTTCCTACTGTCCGGGTCAGTGTTTCCTCCTGTCCGGGTCAGTGTTTCCTCCTGTCCGGGTCAGTGTTTCCTCCTGTCCGGGTCAGTGTTTCCTACTGTCCGGGTCAGTGTTTCCTCCTGTCCGGGTCAGTGTTTCCTCCTGTCCGGGTCAGTGTTTCCTCCTGTCCGGGTCAGTGTTTCCTCCTGTCCGGGTCAGTGTTTCCTCCTGTCCGGGTCAGTGTTTCCTCCTGTCCGGGTCAGTGTTTCCTCCTGTCCGGGTCAGTGTTTCCTTCTGTCCGGGTCAGTGTTTCCTCCTGTCCGGGTCAGTGTTTCCTCCTGTCCGGGTCAGTGTTTCCTCCTGTCCGGTAGGGGTCAGTGTTTCCCCGTTCACGCCATGGATGCATTGGTTCACGCCCACAGGGTCACGTGAGGATGTCTCTTGAGACGGCGCACGCGCGGTAGAGCCTTTAGCATTAGCCTGTTAGCTGCACGCTGCTACTGCGGGAGATCGCTGCGTCTGTGTCCGCTCCTCTCTCGGCTTCACCGCGCTCTGCTCCGCCGGTTCACGGAGCTCTTGTGCCGGACACACTCGGCTCTCGGTCCCGTGGGGCTCTGCGGGTGAAAGGCTTCAGGACAGGCCGGTACTTCGGAGGTTTCAGCGGGGCTCATCATAGCTGCTGTGCCCGGATAGAGGCGCGCAGATGGCGGTCACGATCGAGGACTTGTACCGCAGCTACGGCGTGCTCGCGGACGCAAAGGAGAATCTCAGCCAGGTCAGAAAACAGCCCAAAACCCGCTACTCGAACCACGCGGCTCTTCCCCGCAGGAACACGCACCTGAAGCGGGTTCTTCGTGTCCACGCAGCGCTTTGTTTTGGCTGCGTCTGTTGCATAATGATGCTAAGCTAACGGCTAACAGGCGCAAATGAATGACCGCGGCCCGCGCAGGGTTCGACCGCAAACTGCCCATTTAAGTCTCTAACATCACACGTCAGTCACATGGGATTTATAATGTCCTCATCTGGACTCGATGAGATTCTGATGTTAATTACAGGAAGTAGAACTCTAAAACATGAATGGAGCTGCAACAATGAATTGACTCTAAAACACTGTAGATGTTTGTCAGAGTCAGAGTTTATCCAGAAGTTTGACACAAATCACCTACAAGAAACTCATTTTTATCAGTTAATACACAAAGGTTGACAAATGGCCGAACTGGAATACATTTTTAACAGTTGCAAAATAAATATTGTTTATTGAGTAAAAAAAAATCAATCACATTTTGAGCTACATTTAACACTAAATAATGTTGCTAGTCCTTCTATGGCAGAAGAACGTTTCCACTTCATGAGTTTTTGTGTGTGATCTTTGTCTTTGTGGCACATTCACGTGTTTCTTCTGGCGGCAGCACAAAGATGCGTACCAGGTGATCCTGAACGGCGTGAAGGGCGGACCCAAAGAGAAGCGACTCGCGGCGCAGTTCATCCCCAAGTTCTTCAGTCAGTTTCCAGAACTTTCAGACTCGGCCATCAACGCTCAGCTCGACCTGTGCGAGGACGAGGACGTGTCGGTGAGAAGCGCCTCAAACGCCTTCAATACTCCTCCAATACTCCTCCAATACATCAATACTCCTCCAATACTCCTCCAATACTCCTCCAATACTCCTCCAATACATCAATACTCCTCCAATACTCCTCCAATACTCCTCCAATACTCCTCCAATACTCCTCCAATACTCCTCCAATACTCCTCCAATACTTCAATACTCCTCCAATACATCAATACTCCTCCAATACATCAATACTCCTCCAATACATCAATACTCCTCCAATACTCCTCCAATACTCCTCCAATACTCCTCCAATACTCCTCCAATACTCCTCCAATACTTCAATACTCCTCCAATACTCCTCCAATACTCCTCCAATACTCCAATACTCCTCCAATACTCCAATACTCCTCCAATACTCCTCCAATACATCAATACTCCTCCAATACTCCTCCAATACTCCTCCAATACATCAATACTCCTCCAATACTCCTCCAATACTCCTCCAATACATCAATACTCCTCCAATACTCCTCCAATACTCCAATACTCCTCCAATACATCAATACTCCTCCAATACTCCTCCAATACTCCTCCAATACTCCTCCAATACTCCTCCAATACTCCTCCAATACTCCAATACTCCTCCAATACTCCTCCAATACTCCTCCAATACATCAATACTCCTCCAATACTCCTCCAATACATCAATACTCCTCCAATACTCCTCCAATACTCCTCCAATACTCCTCCAATACATCAATACTCCTCCAATACTCCTCCAATACTCCTCCAATACTCCTCCAATACTCCTCCAATACATCAATACTCCTCCAATACTCCTCCAATACTCCTCCAATACTCCTCCAATACTCCTCCAATACTCCTCCAATACTCCAATACTCCTCCAATACTCCTCCAATACATCAATACTCCTCCAATACTCCTCCAATACATCAATACTCCTCCAATACTCCTCCAATACTCCTCCAATACATCAATACTCCTCCAATACTCCTCCAATACTTCAATACTCCTCCAATACTTCAATACTCCTCCAATACTCCTCCAATACTTCAATACTCCAATACTCCTCCAATGCTCCTCCAATACTTCAATACTCCAATACTCCTCCAATACTCCTCCAATACTCCTCCAATACTCCTCCAATACTTCAATACTCCTCCAATACTCCTCCAATACTTCAATGCTCCTCCAATACTCCAATACTCCTCCAATGCTCCTCCAATACTTCAATACTCCAATACTCCTCCAATGCTCCTCCAATACTTCAATACTCCTCCAATACTCCTCCAATGCTCCTCCAATGCTCCTCCAATACTCCTCCAATACTCCTCCAATACTCCAATACTCCTTCAATACTCCTCCAATACTTCAATACTCCTCCAATACTCCTCCAATACTTCAATGCTCCTCCAATACTTCAATGCTCCTCCAATACTTCAATACTCCTCCAATACTCCTCCAATACTTCAATACTCCTCCAATACTCCTTCAATACTTCAATACTCCAATACTCCTTCAATGCTCCTCCAATGCTCCTTCAATACTCCAATACTCCTTCAATACTCCTCCAATACTCCTTCAATACTCCTCCAATGCTCCTCCAATACTCCTCCAATACTCCTTCAATACTCCAATACTCCTTCAATGCTCCTCCAATACTCCTCCAATACTCCTCCAATACTCCTCCAATACTCCAATACTCCTCCAATACTCCTCCAATACTCCTCCAATACTCCTCCAATACTCCTCCAATACTCCTCCAATACTCCAATGCTCCTCCAATACTCCTCCAATACTCCAATACTCCTCCAATACTCCTCCAATACTCCAATACTCCTTCAATGCTCCTCCAATGCTCCTTCAGTACTCCAATACTCCTTCAATGCTCCTCCAATGCTCCTTCAGTACTCCAATGCTCCTCCAATACTCCTCCAATACTCCTCCAATACTCCAATACTCCTCCAATACTCCTCCAATGCTCCTCCAATACTCCTCCAATACTCCTCCAATACTCCTCCAATACTCCAATACTCCACCAATACTTGAATACTCCTTCAATACTCCAATACTCCAATACTCCTCCAATGCTCCTCCAATACTCCTCCAATGCTTCAATACTCCTCCAATACTCCTCCAATACTCCTCCAATACTCCTCCAATGCTCCTCCAATACTTCAATACTCCAATACTCCTCCAATACTCCTTCAATGCTCCTCCAATGCTCCTCCAATACTTCAATACTCCTCCAATACTCCTCCAATACTTCAATACTCCTCCAATACTCCTCCAATACTCCTTCAATACTCCTCCAATGCTCCTCCAATACTTCAATACTCCTTCAATGCTCCTCCAATGCTCCTTCAATACTCCAATACTACTCCAATACTCCTCCAATACTCCTCCAATACTCCTCCAATACTCCTCCAATGCTCCTCCAATACTCCTCCAATACTCCTCCAATACTCCTTCAATACTCCAATACTCCTTCAATACTCCTCCAATACTCCTTCCATACTCCTCCAATGCTCCTCCAATACTCCTCCAATACTCCTCCAATACTCCTCCAATACTCCAATACTCCTCCAATACTCCAATACTCCTTCAATACTCCAATACTCCTTCAATACTCCAATACTCCTTCAATACTCCTTCCATACTCCTCCAATGCTCCTCCAATACTCCTTCAATACTCCTCCAATGCTCCTCCAATACTCCTCCAATACTTCAATACTCCTTCAATGCTCCTCCAATGCTCCTTCAATACTCCAATACTCCTTCAATACTCCTCCAATACTCCTCCAATGCTCCTCCAATACTCCTCCAATACTCCTCCAATACTCCTCCAATACTCCTCCAATACTCCAATACTCCTTCAATACTCCAATACTCCTTCAATACTCCAATACTCCTTCAATACTCCTCCAATACTCCTTCCATACTCCTCCAATGCTCCTCCAATACTCCTCCAATACTCCTCCAATACTCCTTCCATACTCCAATACTCCTTCCATACTCCAATACTCCACCAATACTTCAATACTCCTTCAATACTCCAATACTCCTCCAATGCTCCTTCCATACTCCAATACTCCTTCCATACTCCAATACTCCACCAATACTTCAATACTCCTTCAATACTTCAATACTCCTTCAATACTCCAATACTCCTCCAATGCTCCTCCAATACTTCAATACTCCTCCAATACTCCTCCAATGCTCCTCCAATACTCCTCCAATACTCCTCCAATACTTCAATACTCCTCCAATACTTCAATACTCCTCCAATACTCCTCCAATACTTCAATGCTCCTCCAATACTTCAATGCTCCTCCAATACTTCAATACTCCTCCAATACTCCTTCAATACTCCTCCAATGCTCCTCCAATACTCCTCCAATACTCCTTCAATACTCCTTCAATGCTCCTCCAATGCTCCTTCAGTACTCCAATACTCCTTCAATGCTCCTCCAATACTCCTCCAATACTCCTCCAATACTCCAATACTCCTTCAATACTCCTCCAATACTCCTCCAATACTCCTCCAATGCTCCTCCAATACTCCTCCAATGCTTCAATACTCCTCCAATACTCCTCCAATGCTCCTCCAATGCTCCTCCAATACTTCAATACTCCAATACTCCTCCAATACTCCTTCAATGCTCCTCCAATGCTCCTCCAATACTTCAATACTCCTCCAATACTCCTCCAATACTTCAATACTCCTCCAATACTCCTCCAATACTCCTTCAATAGTCCTCCAATGCTCCTCCAATACTTCAATGCTCCTCCAATACTCCAATGCTCCTTCAATACTCCAATACTCCTTCAATACTCCTCCAATACTCCTCCAATACTCCTCCAATACTCCTCCAATACTCCTTCAATGCTCCTCCAATGCTCCTCCAATACTCCTCCAATACTCCTCCAATACTCCTCCAATACTCCTCCAATACTCCTCCAATACTCCTTCAATACTCCTCCAATGCTCCTCCAATACTCCTCCAATACTCCTCCAATACTCCTCCAATACTCCTTCCATACTCCAATACTCCTTCCATACTCCAATACTCCACCAATACTTCAATACTCCTTCAATACTCCAATACTCCTCCAATGCTCCTCCAATGCTTCAATACTCCAATACTCCTTCAATACTCCAATACTCCTCCAATGCTCCTCCAATACTTCAATACTCCTCCAATACTCCTCCAATACTCCTCCAATACTCCTCCAATGCTCCTCCAATGCTCCTCCAATACTTCAATACTCCAATACTCCTTCAATACTCCTCCAATGCTCCTCCAATACTTCTACAATACTCCTCCAATACTCCTCCAATACTCCTCCAATGCTCCTCCAATACTTCAATACTCCTCCAATACTCCTTCAATGCTCCAATACTCCTTCAATACTCCAATACTCCTTCAATACTCCTCCAATACTCCTTCAATGCTCCTCCAATGCTCCTCCAATGCTCCTCCAATGCTCCTCCAATACTCCTCCAATACTCCTCCAATACTCCTCCAATACTCCTCCAATACTCCTTCAATACTCCTCCAATGCTCCTCCAATACTCCTCCAATGCTCCTCCAATACTCCTTCAATACTCCTTCAATACTCCTCCAATACTCCTTCAATACTCCAATACTCCTTCAATACTCCTCCAATACTCCTTCAATGCTCCTCCAATGCTCCTCCAATGCTCCTCCAATGCTCCTCCAATACTCCTCCAATACTCCTCCAATACTCCTCCAATACTCCTTCAATACTCCTCCAATGCTCCTCCAATACTCCTCCAATGCTCCTCCAATACTCCTTCAATACTCCTTCAATACTCCTTCAATGCTCCTCCAATGCTCCTCCAATACTCCTCCAATGCTCCTCCAATACTCCTCCAATACTCCTTCAATACTCCAATACTCCTCCAATACTCCTTCAATACTCCCAATACTCCTTCAATACTCCCAATACTCCTTCAATACTCCTTCAATTTGAACTTAAAACAAGTACTTTAGCAATCGAGCTTCTGGTTTGTTTTGGCTTTTGGTCATTTCAACATTTGCAGCTTAAGTTAAATGGTTTGCTGGACCAGAACAAGACCTGCCACTAAAACACAGACAAAAGGCTGTAGAAAGATGTACTTTAGCCTCACAATATTCCAGAATGAAACTACGATCAGTCATTTGGACATTGACCGTTGTGTATTTTGTTTAATCGTGTTTTGTGTGACTCCAGATTCGACGACAGGCCATAAAGGAGCTGCCTCGCTTTGCCACAGGAGAAAACATCCTCCGAGTGGCAGACATCTTGACACAGCTGCTGCAGACGGGTCAGCCACACAAACACATCAAGACTACACTACTTTTAAGACTACACTACTTTTAAGACTACACTACTTTTAAGACTACACTACTTTTAAGACTACACTACTTTTAAGACTACACTACTTTTAAGACTACACTACTTTTAAGACTACACTACTTTTAAGACTACACTACTTTTAAGACTACACTACTTTTAAGACTACACTACTTTTAAGACTACACTACTTTTAAGACTACACTACTTTAAAACGTACGGTCAGTGCCCCTAACCCTGCGCTGGACCAAAGGCTTAACGTGACGTGTGCTTTTCAGACGACACTGCAGAGTTCAACCAGGTCAACGCGGCGCTTCTCTCCATCTTCAAAGTCGACGCTAAAGGTGAGCGTCGTGTCTTCACCGTCTCCACGAGGCCTTTCTCCGGTTCAGACGCCACGGAGACGTTCTGAGAGGCGGGGCTTCTCCTGGACGTGTGCTTTAATGCTCTTTGTGTTTGTGAAGGCACTCTGGGCGGCCTGTTCACGCAGATCCTTCAGGGAGAGGACATCGTGCGAGAGCGAGCCATCAAGTTCCTCTCCACCAAACTGAAGGCGCTGCCCGAGGACGTGATGACCAAGGAAGTGGAAGAGTTTGTGTTCGCAGAGTCCAAGAAGGTGAAGTTTACACGAGGCCAAACTGTTCCCGTTTACTCTAGCTTTAGCCACGCCCCTCACACACACTAGCTTTAGCCACGCCCCTCACACACACTCTAGCTTTAGCCACGCCCCTCACACACACTCTAGCTTTAGCCACGCCCCTCACACACGCTCTAGCTTTAGCCACGCCCCTCACATGCTCTAGCTTTAGCCACGCCCCTCACACACACTCTAGCTTTAGCCACGCCCCTCACACACGCTCTAGCTTTAGCCACGCCCCTCACACACACTCTAGCTTTAGCCACGCCCCTCACACGCTCTAGCGTTAGCCACGCCCCTCACACACGCTCTAGCTTTAGCCACGCCCCTCACACACACTCTAGCTTTAGCCACGCCCCTCACACACACTCTAGCTTTAGCCACGCCCCTCACACACACTCTAGCTTTAGCCACGCCCCTCACACACACTCTAGCTTTAGCCACGCCCCTCACACACACTCTAGCTTTAGCCACGCCCCTCACATGCTCTAGCTTTAGCCACGCCCCTCACATGCTCTAGCTTTAGCCACGCCCCTCACACGCTCCAGCTTTAGCCACGCCCCTCACACGCTCTAGCTTTAGCCACGCCCCTCACACGCTCTAGCTTTAGCCACGCCCCTCACAAACGCTCTAGCTTTAGCCACGCCCCTCACACACGCTCTAGCTTTAGCCACGCCCCTCACACACGCTCTAGCTTTAGCCACGCCCCTCACACACACTCTAGCTTTAGCCACGCCCCTCACACACACTCTAGCTTTAGCCACGCCCCTCACACACACTCTAGCTTTAGCCACGCCCCTCACACGCTCTAGCGTTAGCCACGCCCCTCACACACGCTCTAGCTTTAGCCACGCCCCTCACACACACTCTAGCTTTAGCCACGCCCCTCACACACACTCTAGCTTTAGCCACGCCCCTCACACACACTCTAGCTTTAGCCACGCCCCTCACACACACTCTAGCTTTAGCCACGCCCCTCACATGCTCTAGCTTTAGCCACGCCCCTCACATGCTCTAGCTTTAGCCACGCCCCTCACACGCTCCAGCTTTAGCCACGCCCCTCACACGCTCTAGCTTTAGCCACGCCCCTCACACACACTCTAGCTTTAGCCACGCCCCTCACACACACTCTAGCTTTAGCCACGCCCCTCACATGCTCTAGCTTTAGCCACGCCCCTCACATGCTCTAGCTTTAGCCACGCCCCTCACACGCTCCAGCTTTAGCCACGCCCCTCACACGCTCTAGCTTTAGCCACGCCCCTCACACACTAGGCTCAGATGGACCTCAGACTCATAAAGGCGTCTTCTCTGCAGGTCCTGGAGGATGTGACGGGAGAGGAGTTCGTGCTCCTCATGCGTGTGGTCAGTGCTCTTCGTATCCTGCAGACGGTCAATGGTCGACAGCAGCTGGTGGAGCTCGTGGTGGATCAGGCGTTCCTGGACCAGGCTCTGAACCCGGCCGCTCCCGACATACTGGACCGACTTCTGCAGTGCACCAGACAAGCTCTGCCTCTGTTCTCTGTGAGTGAGGGGGACTACTTCCCAGGGGGAGGGGAGGAGGGACTACTTACTGCCCCGGGGGAGCGGGTACTACTTACTGCCCCGGGGGAGCGGGTACTACTTACTGCCCCGGGGGAGCGGGTACTACTTACTGCCCCGGGGGAGCGGGTACTACTTACTGCCCCGGGGGAGCGGGTACTACTACTGCCCCGGGGGAGCGGGTACTACTACTGCCCCGGGGGAGCGGGTACTACTACTGCCCCCGGGCTCGTGGAGGAGGGACTACTTACTTCGTAGACTGGAACTACTTACTGCCTCTGGGGGAGGGGAGGAGGGACTACTTACTGCCTCTGGGGGAGGGGGGGCGGTAGGGGGACTACTTCTTGAAGTGTGTGTAACTCTGGCGTTGTTTGTTGTAGAAAAACGTGCACTCGACGCGCTTCGTGACGTACTTCTGTGAACACGTTCTGCCAAACCTGAGCGTTCTGGCGACGCCCATGGCCGGGCTGGACATCCAGCTCGAGGTGAACGCGCTCAAACATCTGCACTAAAAAAGCAAAACTATCACCGCTTCAAAGTGAAAAGCTCCTTTGGGGTCTCATCACGTCAGAGTTTGTGTCGTGTCGACACAGTTCAACTACACCTTCCACTCAAACACAATGAACCCATTTGTTTCAGATTTGACTCGACATTTGGCCTGTTTGTGTAAAGTTTAGAATTGCACTTGTGACAAATATGTCTCATGTAGAGGTGTTTCCACAGCTGTTACCATAGCAACCAGACTGTAAACAAGAGCCAAACTCCACAACAGTTCTGATCTGACACAATAAGACCATAAAACACCTTTATTTAGTCAAACCATGTGTCGCACGCTGATGACGTCACGCTGATGACGTCACGCTGATGACGTCACGCTGATGACGTCACGCTGATGACGTCACGCTGATGACGTCACGCTGATGACGTCACGCTGATGACGTCACGCTGATGACGTCACGCTGATGACGTCACGCTGATGACGTCACGCTGATGACGTCACGCTGATGACGTCACGCTGATGACGTCACGGAGGGACTCGGCAGAACTAACTCTTTGTATAAAAGATGAAAAGCAGACGAGCGTTTGTGTTTAGCGGCGCTCATGCTAACGTGCTAGTTTTGTGTCTCAGATGCTGAAGCTGTTGGCTGAGATGAGTCCGTTCTGTGGAGACATGGAGAAGCTGGAGGCCAATCTGCACACGCTCTTCAACAAGCTGCTGGTAACTCCTCCCCCTGCCCCGCCCACCGGAGCGTCTGGACACCACCTCCGTTCTGAGCGTGACATGTTTGCGTTGCAGGAGTTCATGCCGCTGCCGCCGGCCGACGAGCCCGAGGACGGAGACAACTCCAGCTCGGACGAACCCAAGCTCCAGTTCAGCTCTGTGGAGTGTCTGCTCTACAGCTTCCACCAGCTCGGGAAGAAGCTGCCCGACTTCCTGCTGGACAAGGTCGACCAGGAGCGGCTCAAGGACTTCAAGATCAGGTACGGCTCAAGGGTCTCTGCCCGTGTCCCGTCTCTGCCCGTGTCCCGGCTCTGTCTCTGCCCGTGTCCCGTCTCTGCCCGTGTCCCGGCTCTGTCTCTGCCCGTGTCCCGTCTCTAACGTCTCTGCCCGTGTCCCGGCTCTGTCTCTGCCCGTGTCCCGTCTCTGCCCGTGTCCCGGCTCTGTCTCTGCCCGTGTCCCGTCTCTGCCCGTGTCCCGGCTCTGTCTCTGCCCGTGTCCCGTCTCTAACGTCTCTGCCCGTGTCCCGTCTCTGTCTCTGCCCGTGTCCCGTCTCTGTCTCTGCCCGTGTCCCGGCTCTGTCTCTGCCCGTGTCCCGGCTCTGTCTCTGCCCGTGTCCCGTCTCTGTCTCTGCCCGTGTCCCGTCTCTAACGTCTCTGCCCGTGTCCCGTCTCTAACGTCTCTGCCCGTGTCCCGTCTCTAACGTCTCTGCCCGTGTCCCGTCTCTAACGTCTCTGCCCGTGTCCCGTCTCTAACGTCTCTGCCCGTGTCCCGGCTCTGTCTCTGCCCGTGTCCCGTCTCTAACGTCTCTGCCCGTGTCCCGTCTCTAACGTCTCTGCCCGTGTCCCGGCTCTGTCTCTGCCCGTGTCCCGTCTCTAACGTCTCTGCCCGTGTCCCGTCTCTAACGTCTCTGCCCGTGTCCCGTCTCTAATGTCCCTTCTCTACCCGTGTCCCTGCAGGCTGCAGTTCTTCGCGCGGGGGCTGCAGGTTTACATTCGGCAGCTCAGAGTGGCTCTGCAGGGGAAAAGCGGCGACGCCCTGAAGACAGAAGAGGTGTGGCCCAGTGACACGCCTCATATGGACTGTAGTGTGTTCAGCTTTGACATGTGCCTGTGTTTGTTCAGAATAAAATCAAAGTGGTGGCTCTGAAGATCACAAACAACATCAACGTCCTCATAAAGGTGAGTGTCTTCTGGATCCGCCCCTCGTCCTCTTTTATGTCCCTCTAAACTCTAAACTCGCCTCATAAATGTTATTAACGCCAAAGCTCAAATGTGAGGTTCAGGTCCTCTCAAACATGTGAAGAACCTCAGATCCACTGTAGGTGCTGCTCCGCCCGCGAGCTGGAGGTGTCCCAGACTCCGCCCGCGAGCTGGAGGTGTCCCAGACTCCGCCCGCGAGCTGGAGGTGTCCCAGACTCCGCCCGCGAGCTGGGGACGTCCCAGACTCCGCCCGCGAGCTGGAGGTGTCCCAGACTCCGCCCGCGAGCTGGAGGTGTCCCAGACTCCGCCCGCGAGCTGGAGGTGTCCCAGACTCCGCCCGCGAGCTGGAGGTGTCCCAGACTCCGCCCGCGAGAGCTGGGGACGTCCCAGACTCCGCCCGCGAGAGCTGGGGACGTCCCAGACTCCGCCCGCGAGAGCTGGGGACGTCCCAGTCTTGGTGCTTGATGAGATGTTTGTGTCTTCAGGACTTGTTCCACAATCCTCCGTCGTACAAAAGCTCGGTGACGTTGTCGTGGAAACCTGTTCAGAAACCCGAGGCCGCCACAGCGTGAGTTCTACTTTAATTACTTTTACACCGTTTTATGTCATGTTTAACTCCTCCCACTGGAGACTCTGACCTCAGCGTGAACTGAAGCGCCCCCTAGAGTCCAGGAGGGAAAGTTCTGACCCGTTTTTCCCCTCAGACCCAAACGTTCTGGACCAGAGGAAACGGGAGCGTCTGCCATGAAGAAACCTGTTCCTCCTGCGCCACGACGGGACGCACGGCAGATCTACAACCCTCCCAGCGGGAAGTACAGCGCCACCATCGGGAACTTCGCCTACGGTACAGCCCACATACAGCTCACACACAGCCCACATACAGCTAACACACAGCTAACATAAAGCCCACATACAGCTAACACACAGCCCACATACAGCTCACACACAGCCCACATACAGCTCACACACAGCTCACATACAGCTCACACACAGCCCACACACAGCTAACACACAGCTAACATAAAGCCCACATACAGCTAACACACAGCCCACATACAGCTCACACACAGCTCACATACAGCTCACACACAGCCCACACACAGCTAACACACAGCTAACATAAAGCCCACATACAGCTCACACACAGCTCACATACAGCTAACACACAGCTAACATAAAGCCCACATACAGCTAACACACAGCTCACACACAGCTCACACACAGCTCACATACAGCTAACACACAGCTAACATAAAGCCCACATACAGCTAACACACAGCTCACATACAGCTAACACACAGCTAACATAAAGCCCACATACAGCTAACACACAGCCCACATACAGCTCACACACAGCTCACATACAGCTCACACACAGCCCACACACAGCTAACACACAGCTAACATAAAGCCCACATACAGCTCACACACAGCTCACATACAGCTAACACACAGCTAACATAAAGCCCACATACAGCTAACACACAGCTCACACACAGCTCACACACAGCTCACATACAGCTAACACACAGCTAACATAAAGCCCACATACAGCTAACACACAGCTCACATACAGCTAACACACAGCTAACATAAAGCCCACATACAGCTAACACACAGCTCACACACAGCTCACACACAGCTCACACACAGCTAACATAAAGCCCACATACAGCTCACACACAGCTAACATAAAGCCCACATACAGCTAACACCCAGCTCACATACAGCTAACATACAGCTAACACACAGCTAACACACAGCCCACATACAGCTCACATACAGCTAACACACAGCTAACATAAAGCCCACACACAGCTCACATACAGCTAACACACAGCTAACATAAAGCCCACATACAGCTCACATACAGCTAACACACAGCTAACATAAAGCCCACATACAGCTCACATACAGCTAACACACAGCTAACATAAAGCCCACACACAGCTCACATACAGCTCACATACAGCTAACACACAGCTAACACACAGCCCACATACAGCTAACACACAGCTAACACACAGCCCACATACAGCTCACATACAGCTAACACACAGCTAACATAAAGCCCACACACAGCTAACATAAAGCCCACACACAGCTCACATACAGCTAACACACAGCTAACATAAAGCCCACATACAGCTAACACACAGCTCACATACAGCTAACACACAGCTAACATAAAGCCCACATACAGCTAACACACAGCTCACACACAGCTCACACACAGCTCACATACAGCTAACACACAGCTAACACATAGCTAACATAAAGCCCACATACAGCTCACATACAGCTCACACACAGCTAACATAAAGCCCACATACAGCTAACACCCAGCTCACATACAGCTAACATACAGCTAACACACAGCTAACACACAGCCCACATACAGCTCACATACAGCTAACACACAGCTAACATAAAGCCCACATACAGCCCACATACAGCTAACACACAGCCCACATACAGCTCACACACAGCTAACACACAGCCCACATACAGCTCACATACAGCTAACACACAGCTAACATAAAGCCCACATACAGCCCACATACAGCTAACACACAGCCCACATACAGCTCACACACAGCTAACATAAAGCCCACATACAGCTCACATACAGCCCACATACAGCCCACATACAGCCCACATACAGCCCACATACAGCCCACATACAGCTAACACACAGCTAACACACAGCCCACACACAGCCCACATACAGCTAACACACAGCTAACACACAGCCCACACACAGCTAACACACAGCTAACACACAGCTCACACACAGCTCACACACAGCCCACACACAGCTAACACACAGCTCACACACAGCTCACACACAGCTCACACACAGCCCACACACAGCCCACATACAGCTAACACACAGCCCACACACAGCTAACACACAGCCCACACACAGCTAACACACAGCCCACACACAGCTAACACACAGCCCACACACAGCTCACACACAGCTCACACACAGCTCACACACAGCTAACACACAGCTCACACACAGCTCACACACAGCTAACACACAGCTAACACACAGCTCACATACACAGCGCCACCATCGGGAAAGTGTGTGCGTCCAAAGCGTTCACTTTACATTCAAAGTCCATGTAAACGCGTTTCCCGCGGTGATTCCTTTGTTTTCGTACACTCTTGACGCTCTGAGCGCGTAGGAGGCGCCTGAGGCGGCGCAGCAGCCAATCAGAGCTGACCTGCTGCACGACCCGGAAAAAGACCCAAAACAAACCCACAAGATGAAAAAAAATCCTTTAGACGCAGCTCTTGGAGCAATAATGATACTGACTAAACTCTGCTCAGCTCTGAAGTATCTGCAGGTCCCAGACGGGCCCATCAGGGGCCCATCAGGGGCCCGTCAGGGGCCCATCACCTCCACTTATGGACTTAACAAACCAAAGATAATAAACCAAAGCCATGATCCAACATTAAACTCCATTTACACCACGAGAAAAGCAGCACAGCACAACTCCTCCACTGAGCATGTGCAGACGACTCTCCTCCTCTGAGCATGTGCAGGACGACTCTCCTCCTCTGAGCATGTGCAGACGACTCTCCTCCACTGAGCATGTGCAGGACGACTCTCCTCCACTGAGCATGTGCAGGACGACTCTCCTCCTCTGAGCATGTGCAGACGACTCTCCTCCACTGAGCATGTGCAGGACGACTCTCCTCCACTGAGCATGTGCAGGACGACTCTCCTCCACTGAGCATGTGCAGGACGACTCTCCTCCACTGAGCATGTGCAGGACGACTCTCCTCCACTGAGCATGTGCAGGACGACTCTCCTCCACTGAGCATGTGCAGGACGACTCTCCTCCACTGAGCATGTGCAGGACGACTCTCCTCCTCTGAGCATGTGCAGGACGACTCTCCTCCACTGAGCATGTGCAGACGACTCTCCTCCACTGAGCATGTGCAGACGACTCTCCTCCTCTGAGCATGTGCAGGACGACTCTCCTCCACTGAGCATGTGCAGGACGACTCTCCTCCTCTGAGCATGTGCAGGACGACTCTCCTCCACTGAGCATGTGCAGGACGACTCTCCTCCTCTGAGCATGTGCAGACGACTCTCCTCCTCTGAGCATGTGCAGACGACTCTCCTCCACTGAGCATGTGCAGGACGACTCTCCTCCACTGAGCATGTGCAGACGACTCTCCTCCTCTGAGCATGTGCAGACGACTCTCCTCCACTGAGCATGTGCAGGACGACTCTCCTCCTCTGAGCATGTGCAGACGACTCTCCTCCTCTGAGCATGTGCAGACGACTCTCCTCCACTGAGCATGTGCAGACGACTCTCCTCCTCTGAGCATGTGCAGGACGACTCTCCTCCACTGAGCATGTGCAGACGACTCTCCTCCTTTGAGCATGTGCAGGACGACTCTCCTCCACTGAGCATGTGCAGGACGACTCTCCTCCACTGAGCATGTGCAGGACGACTCTCCTCCACTGAGCATGTGCAGACGACTCTCCTCCACTGAGCATGTGCAGGACGACTCTCCTCCACTGAGCATGTGCAGGACGACTCTCCTCCACTGAGCATGTGCAGACGACTCTCCTCCTTTGAGCATGTGCAGGACGACTCTCCTCCACTGAGCATGTGCAGGACGACTCTCCTCCACTGAGCATGTGCAGGACGACTCTCCTCCACTGAGCATGTGCAGGACGACTCTCCTCCACTGAGCATGTGCAGGACGACTCTCCTCCTCTGAGCATGTGCAGGACGACTCTCCTCCTCTGAGCATGTGCAGGACGACTCTCCTCCACTGAGCATGTGCAGAAGCCTCTCCTCCACTGAGCATGTGCAGACGACTCTCCTCCTCTGAGCATGTGCAGGACGACTCTCCTCCTCTGAGCATGTGCAGGACGACTCTCCTCCTCTGAGCATGTGCAGGACGACTCTCCTCCTCTGAGCATGTGCAGGACGACTCTCCTCCACTGAGCGCGTGCAGACGCCTCTCCTCCACTGAGCGCGTGCAGACGCCTCTCCTCCACTGAGCGCGTGCAGACGCCTCTCCTCCACTGAGCGCGTGCAGACGCCTCGACTCCACTGAGCGCGTGCAGACGCCTCGACTCCACTGAGCGCGTGCAGACGCCTCGACTCCACTGAGCGCGTGCAGACGCCTCGACTGAGCGCGTGCAGACGCCTGAGCGCGTGCAGACGCCTCGACTGAGCGCGTGCAGACGCCTCACGTCTGCTCTGATGTATTCATGGACATGAGTCCGGGGCGTTTGTCTTTAAAGCGGCTCTAGCTTCTGTGTGGGGCGTGATTGGGCCGCGGCCGTGTGTAGGAGGCTTTACTGTGTTGTGTAGGAGGCTTTACTGTGTTGTGTAGGAGGCTTTACTGTGTTGTGTAGGAGGCTTTACTGTGTTGTGTAGGAGGCTTTACTGTGTTGTGTAGGAGGCTTTACTGTGTTGTGTAGGAGGCTTTACTGTGTTGTGTAGGAGGCTTTACTGTGTTGTGTAGGAGGCTTTACTGTGTTGTGTAGGAGGCTTTACTGTGTTGTGTAGGAGGCTTTACTGTGTTGTGTAGGAGGCTTTACTGTGTTGTGTAGGAGGCTTTACTGTGTTGTGTAGGAGGCTTTACTGTGTTGTGTAGGAGGCTTTACTGTGTTGTGTAGGAGGCTTTACTGTGTTGTGTAGGAGGCTTTACTGTGTTGTGTAGGAGGCTTTACTGTGTTGTGTAGGAGGCTTTACTGTGTTGTGTAGGAGGCTTTACTGTGTTGTGTAGGAGGCTTTACTGTGTTGTGTAGGAGGCTTTACTGTGTTGTGTAGGAGGCTTTACTGTGTTGTGTAGGAGGCTTTACTGTGTTGTGTAGGAGGCTTTACTGTGTTGTGTAGGAGGCTTTACTGTGTTGTGTAGGAGGCTTTACTGTGTTGTGTAGGAGGCTTTACTGTGTTGTGTAGGAGGCTTTACTGTGTTGTGTAGGAGGCTTTACTGTGTTGTGTAGGAGGCTTTACTGTGTTGTGTAGGAGGCTTTACTGTGTTGTGTAGGAGGCTTTACTGTGTTGTGTAGGAGGCTTTACTGTGTTGTGTGTTCTAAGTCGTATTGTGTGTGTTTCCAGAGCAACGCGGTGGTTTCCGAGGAGGACGAGGCTTCAGAGGAAACCGCAGTCGAGGCAGGATGTACTGACCCTTCACAATAAGACTCCACAAAGAAGAAGAACGGACTGAACCTTTCGAAATACACCGTCATGGACTCACCTCCTGTTGCTGCTTTTAACCACTTTTATGTCTGGTTTTAAGCCGGTCTCGGCGCCGTCACTCTTTGTTTTTGTACTTTGTGTACTTTGTGTGTTTAAAGACGCTGTAGTGAAACATGAACCTTTGTCTTTCAGTTTATTTAAACCTTTTTTTTAATTCAGAATCTGACGAGACTTTGTATAAATCCATGTTGCATCTGATTTTTATCATAAACTTGTACCGACTGTCACAGAGTGCTTTATTATTTACACCTGAGGACGGGGCGGGGCCGAGGGGGCGGGGCCTGGAGTCTGAGGAGGCCACGCCCTCATCCTTTCAAGTTTAAACAGGGATGGAATGTCCTACGTTGCTCTGAAACTCAGGGCAGCTCTAATGTTCCACAGTGGGGCTTTAACTCTCCTGGTCCTAAAGTTTAGTCCTGGTTTGGTCTTTATTCGTGTTGTATGATCTGAATAAGATAAAAACAGTTTCAGACTGAATACATCTGAGGACAAACATGAATAATTGATATTGATTGGCTCGTGACGGCGTTAAAGACACGTGATGTCAACACGAGGACGCGTCACCTCAAAGTGACCAGCAGGAGGCGCCACGTGACCTGGTTTGGACCTGCGGAGACGTCACGCGCGTCAGTCACGTGGAGGAGGAGCTCCTTCATTAAAGCGTCTCCTGGAGCTTCACTTGTCGCGTCATAAAAGTCTTTTCATTTCCTGGTTCAAACAAACCGTGACGTCATCAGTGCGCATGCGCCGCGCGCCGTGATGAAGCTGCGCGCGAGCGAATGGAAACAGCCCGCGCACGAGCTAAAAATACCCACCAACCAGAGAGCGCACGCGACAGCGCCACAGCCTCACGTGACCCGGACCCAACCAGGTCCAGACCCGGGACTATCCTGGTTCAAATCAGAGCCTACTTTAGTCCTGGTTTAGACCCGGTTTAGACCTGGTTTAGACCTGGTTTAGACCTGGTTTAGTCCTGGTTTAGACCTGGTTTAGTCCTGGTTTAGACCTGGTTTAGTCCTGGTTTAGTCCTGCTTTAGTCCTGGTTTAGTCCTGGTTTGGATCTGGTTTAGTCCTGGTTTAGTCCTGGTTTAGACCTGGTTTAGACCTGGTTTAGACCTGGTTTAGTCCTGGTTTAGTCCTGGTGTAGACCTGGTTTAGACCTGGTTTAGACCTGGTTTAGACCTGGTTTAGACCTGGTTTAGTCCTGGTTTAGACCTAGTTTAGTCCTGGTTTAGACCTGGTTTAGTCCTGGTTTAGACCTGGTTTAGTCCTGGTTTAGTCCTGGTGTAGACCTGGTTTAGTCCTGGTTTAGACCTGGTTTAGTTCTGGTTTAGTCCTGGTTTAGTCCTGGTTTAGTCCTGGTTTAGTCCTGGTTTAGACCTGGTTTAGTCCTGGTTTAGACCTGGTTTAGTTCTGGTTTAGTCCTGGTTTAGTCCTGCTTTAGTCCTGGTTTAGTCCTGGTTTAGACCTGGTTTAGTCCTGGTTCAGACCTGGTTTAGTCCTGCTTTAGTCCTGGTTTAGTCCTGGTTTAGACCTGGTTTAGTCCTGGTTTAGTCCTGGTTTAGTCCTGTTTTAGACCTGGTTTAGTTCTGGTTTAGTCCTGCTTTAGTCCTGGTTTAGTCTTGGTTTAGTCCTGGTTTAGTCCTGGTTTAGTCCTGGTTTAGACTTGGTTTAGACCTGGTTTAGTCCTGGTTTAGTCCTGGTTTAGACCTGGTTTAGTCATGGTTTAGTCCTGTTTAGTCCTGGTTTGGATCTGGTTTAGTCCTGGTTTAGACCTGGTTTAGTCCTGGTTTAGTCCTGGTTTAGACCTGGTTTAGTCCTGGTTTAGTCCTGGTTTAGACCTGGTTTAGTCCTGGTTTAGACCTGGTTTAGTTCTGGTTTAGTCCTGGTTTAGTCCTGGTTTAGTCCTGGTTTAGACCTGGTTTAGACCTGGTTTAGTCCTGGTTAGACTTTGTTTAGTCCTGGTTTAGACCTGGTTTAGTCCTGGTTTAGACCTGGTTTAGACCTGGTTTAGTCCTGGTTTAGTCCTGGTTTAGACCTGGTTTAGTCCTGGTTTAGACCTGGTTTAGTCCTGGTTTAGACCTGGTTTAGTCCTGGTTTAGTCCTGGTTTAGACCTGGTTTAGTCCTGGTTTAGACCTGGTTTAGTTCTGGTTTAGACCTGGTTTAGACCTGGTTTAGTCCTGGTTTAGACCTGGTTTAGTTCTGGTTTAGTCCTGGTTTAGTCCTGCTTTAGTCCTGGTTTAGACCTGGTTTAGTCCTGCTTTAGTCCTGGTTTAGTCCTTGTTTAGACCTGGTTTAGTCCTGGTTTAGACCTGGTTTAGTCCTGGTTCAGACCTGGTTTAGTCCTGCTTTAGTCCTGGTTTAGACCTGGTTTAGTCCTGGTTTAGTCCTGCTTTAGTCCTGGTTTAGACCTGGTTTAGTTCTGGTTTAGTCCTGGTTTAGTCCTGCATTAGTCCTGGTTAGACTTGGTTTAGTCCTGGTTTAGACCTGGTTTAGACCTGGTTTAGTCCTGGTTTAGACCTGGTTTAGTCCTGGTTTAGTCCTGGTTTAGTCCTGGTTTAGACCTGGTTTAGTCCTGGTTTAGACCTGGTTTAGACCTGGTTTAGTCCTGGTTTAGTCCTGGTTTAGTCCTGGTTTAGACCTGGTTTAGTCCTGGTTTAGTCCTGGTTTAGACCTGGTTTAGACCTGGTTTAGTTCTGGTTTAGTCCTGGTTTAGACCTGGTTTAGTCCTGGTTTAGTCCTGGTTTAGACCTGGTTTAGTCCTGGTTTAGTCCTGTTTAGTCCTGGTTAAGACCTGGTTTAGTCCTGGTTTAGACCTGGTTTAGTTCTGGTTTAGTCCTGGTTTAGTCCTGGTTTAGACCTGGTTTAGTCCTGGTTTAGTCCTGGTTTAATCCTGGTTTGACCTGGTTTAGTCCTGGTTTAGTCCTGGTTTAGTCCTGGTTTAGACCTGGTTTAGTTCTGGTTTAGTCCTGGTTTAGTCCTGGTTTAGTCCTGGTTTAGACCTGGTTAAGTCCTGGTTTAGTCCTGGTTTAGTCCTGGTTTAGACCTGGTTTAGTTCTGGTTTAGTCCTGGTTTAGTCCTGCTTTAGTCCTGTTTTAGACCTGGTTTAGTTCTGGTTTAGACCTGGTTTAGTCATGGTTTAGTCCTGGTTTAGTCCTGGTTTAGACCTGGTTTAGACCTGGTTTAGTCCTGGTTTAGTCCTGGTTTAGACCTGGTTTAGACCTGGTTTAGTCCTGGTTTAGACCTGGTTTAGACCTGGTTTAGTCCTGGTTTAGATCTGGTTTAGTCCTGGTTTAGACCTGGTTTAGTTCTGGTTTAGTCCTGGTTTAGTCCTGGTTTAGTCCTGGTTTAGACCTGGTTTAGACCTGGTTTAGTCCTGGTTTAGACCTGGTTTAGACCTGGTTTAGTCCTGGTTTAGACCTGGTTTAGTCCTGGTTTAGACCTGGTTTAGTCCTGGTTTAGTCCTGGTTTAGACCTGGTTTAGTCCTGGTTTAGTCCTGGTTTAGTCCAGGTTTAGACCTGGTTTAGTCCTGGTTTGGACCTGGTTTAGTTCTGGTTTAGTCCTGGTTTAGTCCTGCTTTAGTCCTGGTTTAGACTTGGTTTAGTCCTGCTTTAGTCCTGGTTTAGTCCTGCTTTAGTCCTGGTTTAGTCCTGGTTTAGACCTGGTTTAGTCCTGGTTTAGTCATGGTTTAGTCCTGGTTTAGACCTGGTTTAGTCCTGGTTTAGACCTGGTTTAGTCCTGGTTCAGACCTGGTTTAGTCCTGCTTTAGTCCTGGTTTAGACCTGGTTTAGTCCTGGTTTGGATCTGGTTTAGTCCTGGTTTAGTCCTGGTTTAGTCCTGGTTTAGTTCTGGTTTAGTCCTGCTTTAGTCCTGGTTTAGACCTGGTTTAGTTATGGTTTAGTCCTGGTTTAGTCCTGCATTAGTCCTGGTGTAGACCTGGTTTAGTCCTGGTTTAGACCTGGTTTAGTTCTGGTTTAGTCCTGGTTTAGTCCTGGTTTAGTCCTGGTTTAGTCCTGGTTTAGACCTGGTTTAGTCCTGGTTTAGACCTGGTTTAGTCCTGGTTTAGACCTGGTTTAGTTCTGGTTTAGTCCTGGTTTAGTCCTGCTTTAGTCCTGGTTTAGTCCTGGTTTAGTCCTGGTTTAGACCTGGTTTAGTCCTGGTTCAGACCTGGTTTAGTCCTGCTTTAGTCCTGGTTTAGTCCTGGTTTAGACCTGGTTTAGTCCTGGTTTAGTCCTGGTTTAGTCCTGTTTTAGACCTGGTTTAGTTCTGGTTTAGTCCTGGTTTAGTCCTGCTTTAGTCCTGGTTTAGTCTTGGTTTAGTCCTGGTTTAGTCCTGGTTTAGTCCTGGTTTAGACTTGGTTTAGACCTGGTTTAGTCCTGGTTTAGTCCTGGTTTAGACCTGGTTTAGTCCTGGTTTAGTCCTGGTTTAGACCTGGTTTAGTCTTGGTTTAGTCCTGGTTTAGACCTGGTTTAGTCCTGGTTTAGACCTGGTTTAGTTCTGGTTTAGACCTGGTTTAGTCCTGGTTTAGACCTGGTTTAGACCTGGTTTAGTCCTGGTTTAGTCCTGGTTTAGACCTGGTTTAGTCCTGGTTTAGACCTGGTTTAGTCCTGGTTTAGACCTGGTTTAGTCCTGGTTTAGTCCTGGTTTAGTCCTGGTTTAGACCTGGTTTAGTCCTGGTTTAGACCTGGTTTAGTTCTGGTTTAGACCTGGTTTAGTCCTGGTTTAGGCCTGGTCTAGTTCTGGTTTAGTCCTGGTTTAGTCCTGCTTTAGTCCTGGTTTAGACCTGGTTTAGTCCTGCTTTAGTCCTGGTTTAGTCCTTGTTTAGACCTGGTTTAGTCCTGGTTTAGTCCTGGTTTAGACCTGGTTTAGTCCTGGTTTAGTCCTGGTTTAGTCCTGGTTTAGACCTGGTTTAGTCCTGGTTTAGACCTGGTTTAGTTCTGGTTTAGACCTGGTTTAGTCCTGGTTTAGGCCTGGTTTAGTTCTGGTTTAGTCCTGGTTTAGTCCTGCTTTAGTCCTGGTTTAGACCTGGTTTAGTCCTGCTTTAGTCCTGGTTTAGACCTGGTTTAGTCCTGGTTTAGTCCTGGTTTAGTCCTGCTTTAGTCCTGGTTTAGACCTGGTTTAGTTCTGGTTTAGTCCTGGTTTAGTCCTGCATTAGTCCTGGTTAGACTTGGTTTAGTCCTGGTTTAGACCTGGTTTAGACCTGGTTTAGACCTGGTTTAGTCCTGGTTTAGACCTGGTTTAGTCCTGGTTTAGTCCTGGTTTAGTCCTGGTTTAGACCTGGTTTAGTCCTGGTTTAGACCTGGTTTAGACCTGGTTTAGTCCTGGTTTAGTCCTGGTTTAGTCCTGGTTTAGACCTGGTTTAGTCCTGGTTTAGTCCTGGTTTAGACCTGGTTTAGTCCTGGTTTAGACCTGGTTTAGTTCTGGTTTAGACCTGGTTTAGTCCTGGTTTAGACCTGGTTTAGTCCTGGTTAGACTTGTTTTAGTCCTGGTTTAGTCCTGGTTTAGACCTGGTTTAGTTCTGGTTTAGTCCTGGTTTAGTCCTGGTTTAGTCCTGGTTTAGATCTGGTTTAGTCCTGGTTTAGTCCTGGTTTAGTCCTGGTTTAGACCTGGTTTAGACCTGGTTTAGACCTGGTTTAGTCCTGGTTTAGTCCTGGTTTAGTCCGGGTTTAGACCTGGTTTAGACCTGGTTTAGTCCTGGTTTAGTCCTGGTTTAGTCCTGGTTTAGACCTGGTTTAGTCCTGGTTTAGACCTGGTTTAGACCTGGTTTAGTCCTGGTTTAGACCTGGTTTAGACCTGGTTTAGTCCTGGTTTAGACCTGGTTTGGACCTGGTTTGGACCTGGTTTAGTCCTGGTTTAGACCTGGTTTAGACCTGGCTTAGTCCTGGTTTAGTCCTGGTTTAGACCTGGTTTAGACCTGGTATAGTCCTGGTTTAGACCTGGTTTAGTCCTGGTTTGGACCTGGTTTAGTTCTGGTTTAGTCCTGGTTTAGTCCTGCTTTAGTCCTGGTTTAGACTTGGTTTAGTCCTGCTTTAGTCCTGGTTTAGTCCTTGTTTAGACCTGGTTTAGTCCTGGTTTAGACCTGGTTTAGTCCTGGTTTAGTCCTGGTTTAAACCTGGTTTTATCCTGGTTTAGTCCTGGTTTAGACCTGGTTTAGTCCTGGTTTAGTCCTGGTTTAGACCTGGTTTAGTCCTGGTTTAGTCCTGGTTTAGTCCTGGTTTAGACCTGGTTTAGTCCTGGTTTAGTCCTGGTTTAGTCCTGGTTCAGACCTGGTTTAGTCCTGCTTTAGTCCTGGTTTAGACCTGGTTTAGTCCTGGTTTAGTCCTGGTTTAGTCCTGGTTTAGTCCTGGTTTAGTCCTGGTTTGGATCTGGTTTAGTCCTGGTTTAGTCCTGGTTTAGTCCAGGTCTAAACCAGGACTAAACAAAGTCTAACCAGGACTAAACCAGGTCTAAACCAGGACTAAACCAGGACTAAACCAGGACTAAACCAGAACTAAACCAGGTCTAAACCAGGACTAAACCAGGTCTAAACCAGGACTAAACCAGGACTAAACCAGGTCTAAACCAGGACTAAACCAGGACTAAACCAGGACTAAACCA
This sequence comes from Eucyclogobius newberryi, assembly GCF_026437365.1. Classification (NCBI taxonomy): domain Eukaryota; kingdom Metazoa; phylum Chordata; class Actinopteri; order Gobiiformes; family Gobiidae; genus Eucyclogobius; species Eucyclogobius newberryi. The sequence goes on along the minus strand of NW_027316389.1, from coordinate 1,373,441 downwards.
GGACTAAACCAGGACTTAACCAGGACTTAACCAGAACTAAACCAGGTCTAAACCAGGACTAAACCAGGTCTAAACCAGAACTAAACCAGGTCTAAACCAGGTCTAAACCAGGACTAAACCAGGACTAAACCAGGACTAAACCAGGTCTAAACCAGGACTAAACCAGGTCTAAACCAGGACTAAACCAGGTCTAAACCAGGACTAAACCAGGACTAAACCAGGTCTAAACCAGGTCTAAACCAGGACTAAACCAGGTCTAAACCAGGACTAAACAAAGTCTAACCAGGACTAAACCAGGTCTAAACCAGGTCTAAACCAGGACTAAACCAGGACTAAACCAGAACTAAACCAGGTCTAAACCAGGACTAAACCAGGTCTAAACCAGGACTAAACCAGGACTAAACCAGGTCTAAACCAGGACTAAACCAGGACTAAACCAGGTCTAAACCAGGACTAAACCAGGACTAAACCAGGACTAAACCAGAACTAAACCAGGACTAAACCAGAACTAAACCAGGTCTAAACCAGGACTAAACCAGGACTAAACCAGGACTAAACCAGGTCTAAACCAGGACTAAACCAGGTCTAAACCAGGACTAAACCAGGACTAAACCAGGTCTAAACCAGGACTAAACCAGGTCTAAACCAGGACTAAACAAAGTCTAACCAGGACTAAACCAGGTCTAAACCAGGTCTAAACCAGGACTAAACCAGGACTAAACCAGAACTAAACCAGGTCTAAACCAGGACTAAACCAGGTCTAAACCAGGACTAAACCAGGACTAAACCAGGTCTAAACCAGGACTAAACCAGGACTAAACCAGGACTAAACCAGAACTAAACCAGGACTAAACCAGAACTAAACCAGGTCTAAACCAGGACTAAACCAGGACTAAACCAGGACTAAACCAGGTCTAAACCAGGACTAAACCAGGTCTAAACCAGGACTGAACCAGGACTAAACCAGGACTAAACCAGGTCTAAACCAGGACTAAACCAGGTCTAAACCAGGTCTAAACCAGGTCTAAACCAGGACTAAACCAAGTCTAACCAGGTCTAAACCAGGACTAAAGCAGGACTAAACCAGAACTAAACCAGGACTAAACCAGGACTAAACCAGGACTAAACCAGGACTAAACCAGGACTAAACCAGATCCAAACCAGGACTAAACCAGGACTAAACCAGGACTAAACCAGGACTAAACCAGGTCTAAACCAGGACTAAAGCAGGACTAAACCAGGTCTGAACCAGGACTAAACCAGGACTAAACCAGGACTAAACCAGGTCTAAACCAGGACTAAACCAGGACTAAACCAGGACTAAACCAGGTCTAAACCAGGACTAAACCAGGACTAAACCAGGTCTAAACCAGGACTAAACCAGGACTAAACCAGGTTTAAACCAGGACTAAACCAGGACTAAACCAGGTCTAAACCAGGACTAAACCAGGTCTAAACAAGGACTAAACCAGGACTAAAGCAGGACTAAACCAAGTCTAAACCAGGACTAAAGCAGGACTAAACCAGGACTAAACCAGAACTAAACCAGGTCCAAACCAGGACTAAACCAGGTCTAAACCAGGACTATACCAGGTCTAAACCAGGTCTAAACCAGGACTAAACCAGGTCTAAACCAGGACTAAACAAAGTCTAACCAGGACTAAACCAGGTCTAAACCAGGTCTAAACCAGGACTAAACCAGGACTAAACCAGGACTAAACCAGAACTAAACCAGGACTAAACCAGGTCTAAACCAGGACTAAACCAGGACTAAACCAGGACTAAACCAGAACTAAACCAGGTCTAAACCAGGACTAAACCAGGTCTAAACCAGGACTAAACCAGAACTAAACCAGGTCTAAACCAGGACTAAACCAGGTCTAAACCAGGACTAAACCAGGTCTAAACCAGGACTAAACCAGGACTAAACCAGGTCTAAACCAGGACTAAACCAGGACTAAACCAGGACTAAACCAGAACTAAACCAGGACTAAACCAGAACTAAACCAGGTCTAAACCAGGACTAAACCAGGACTAAACCAGGACTAAACCAGGTCTAAACCAGGACTGAACCAGGACTAAACCAGGACTAAACCAGGTCTAAACCAGGACTGAACCAGGACTAAACCAGGACTAAACCAGGTCTAAACCAGGACTAAACCAGGTCTAAACCAGGTCTAAACCAGGTCTAAACCAGGACTAAACCAAGTCTAACCAGGTCTAAACCAGGACTAAAGCAGGACTAAACCAGAACTAAACCAGGACTAAACCAGGACTAAACCAGGACTAAACCAGATCCAAACCAGGACTAAACCAGGACTAAACCAGGACTAAACCAGGACTAAACCAGGACTAAACCAGGTCTAAACCAGGACTAAAGCAGGACTAAACCAGGACTAAACCAGGACTAAACCAGGACTAAACCAGGTCTAAACCAGGACTAAACCAGGACTAAACCAGGACTAAACCAGGTCTAAACCAGGACTAAACCAGGACTAAACCAGGTCTAAACCAGGACTAAACCAGGACTAAACCAGGTTTAAACCAGGACTAAACCAGGACTAAACCAGGTCTAAACCAGGACTAAACCAGGTCTAAACAAGGACTAAACCAGGACTAAAGCAGGACTAAACCAAGTCTAAACCAGGACTAAAGCAGGACTAAACCAGGACTAAACCAGAACTAAACCAGGTCCAAACCAGGACTAAACCAGGTCTAAACCAGGACTATACCAGGTCTAAACCAGGTCTAAACCAGGACTAAACCAGGACTAAGCCAGGTCTAAACCAGGTCTAAACCAGGACTAAACCAGGTCCAAACCAGGTCTAAACCAGGTCTAAACCAGGACTAAACCAGGTCTAAACCAGGTCTAAACCAGGACTAAACCAGGTCTTAACCAGGTCTAAACCAGGACTAAACCAGGTCTAAACCAGGACTAAACCAGGACTAAACCAGGTCTAAACCAGGTCTAAACCCGGACTAAACCAGGACTAAACCAGGACTAAACCAGGTCTAAACCAGGTCTAAACCAGGTCTAAACCAGGACTAAACCAGGACTAAACCAGGTCTAAACCAGGTCTAAACCAGGACTAAACCAGATCTAAACCAGGACTAAACCAGGACTAAACCAGGACTAAACCAGAACTAAACCAGGTCTAAACCAGGACTAAACCAGGACTTAAACAGGTCTAAACCAGGACTAAAACAAGTCTAACCAGGACTAAACCAGGTCTAAACCAGGACTTAACCAGGTCTAAACCAGAACTAAACCAGGTCTAAACCAGGACTAAACCAGGTCTAAACCAGGACTAAACCAGGACTAAACCAGGTCTAAACCAGGACTAAACCAGGACTAAACCAGGACTAAACCAGGTCTAAACCAGGTCTAAACCAGGACTAAACCAGGACTAAACCAGGACTAAACCAGGACTAAACCAGGTCTAAACCAGGTCTAAACCAGGTCTAAACCAGGACTAAACCAAGTCTAACCAGGACTAAAACAAGTCTAACCAGGACTAAACCAGGTCTAAACCAGGACTTAACCAGGTCTAAACCAGAACTAAACCAGGTCTAAACCAGGACTAAACCAGGTCTAAACCAGGACTAAACCAGGACTAAACCAGGACTAAACCAGAACTAAACCAGGTCTAAACCAGGACTAAAGCAGGACTAAACCAGAACTAAACCAGGACTAAACCAGGACTAAACCAGGACTAAACCAGGACTAAAGCAGGACTAAACCAGGACTAAACCAGGACTAAACCAGGTCTAAACCAGGACTAAAGCAGGACTAAACCAGGTCTGAACCAGGACTAAACCAGGTCTAAACCAGGACTAAACCAGGTCTAAACAAGGACTAAACCAGGACTAAAGCAGGACTAAACCAGGTCTAAACCAGGACTAAAGCAGGACTAAACCAGGACTAAACCAGAACTAAACCAGGTCTAAACCAGGACTAAACCAGGTCTAAACCAGGACTAAACCATGACTAAACCAGGACTAAACCAGGTCTAAACCAGGACTAAACCATGACTAAACCAGGACTAAACCAGGTCTAAACCAGGTCTAAACCAGGACTAAACCAGGTCTAAACCAGGACTAAACCAGGACTAAACCAGGACTAAACCAGGTCTAAACCAGGACTAAATCAGGACTAAATCAGGTCTAAACTAGGTCTAAACCAGGACTAAACCAGGACTAAACCAGGTCTAAACCAGGACTAAACCAGGACTAAACCAGGTCTAAACCAGGACTAAACCAGGACTAAACCAGGACTAAACCAGGACTAAACCAGGACTTAACCAGGACTTAACCAGAACTAAACCAGGTCTAAACCAGGACTAAACCAGGTCTAAACCAGAACTAAACCAGGTCTAAACCAGGTCTAAACCAGGACTAAACCAGGACTAAACCAGGACTAAACCAGGACTAAACCAGGTCTAAACCAGGACTAAACCAGGTCTAAACCAGGACTAAACCAGGTCTAAACCAGGACTAAACCAGGACTAAACCAGGTCTAAACCAGGTCTAAACCAGGACTAAACCAGGTCTAAACCAGGACTAAACAAAGTCTAACCAGGACTAAACCAGGTCTAAACCAGGTCTAAACCAGGACTAAACCAGGACTAAACCAGAACTAAACCAGGTCTAAACCAGGACTAAACCAGGTCTAAACCAGGACTAAACCAGGACTAAACCAGGTCTAAACCAGGACTAAACCAGGACTAAACCAGGTCTAAACCAGGACTAAACCAGGACTAAACCAGGACTAAACCAGAACTAAACCAGGACTAAACCAGAACTAAACCAGGTCTAAACCAGGACTAAACCAGGACTAAACCAGGACTAAACCAGGTCTAAACCAGGACCAAACCAGGTCTAAACCAGGACTAAACCAGGACTAAACCAGGACTAAACCAGGTCTAAACCAGGACTAAACCAGGTCTAAACCAGGTCTAAACCAGGTCTAAACCAGGACTAAACCAGGACTAAACCAGGACTAAACCAGGTCTAAACCAGGACTAAACCAGGACTAAACCAGGACTAAACCAGGTCTAAACCAGGACTAAACCAGGTCTAAACCAGGTCTAAACCAGGTCTAAACCAGGACTAAACCAGGACTAAACCAGGTCTAAACCAGGACTAAACCAGGACTAAACCAGGACTAAACCAGGACTAAACCAGGTCTAAACCAGGTCTAAACCAGGACTAAAGCAGGACTAAACCAGGTCTAAACCAGGACTAAACCAGGTCTAAACCAGGACTAAACCAGGACTAAACCAGGTCTAAACCAGGACTAAACCAGGTCTAAACCAGGACTAAACAAAGTCTAACCAGGACTAAACCAGGTCTAAACCAGGTCTAAACCAGGACTAAACCAGGACTAAACCAGAACTAAACCAGGTCTAAACCAGGACTAAACCAGGTCTAAACCAGGACTAAACCAGGACTAAACCAGGTCTAAACCAGGACTAAACCAGGACTAAACCAGGACTAAACCAGAACTAAACCAGGACTAAACCAGAACTAAACCAGGTCTAAACCAGGACTAAACCAGGACTAAACCAGGACTAAACCAGGTCTAAACCAGGACTAAACCAGGTCTAAACCAGGACTGAACCAGGACTAAACCAGGACTAAACCAGGTCTAAACCAGGACTAAACCAGGTCTAAACCAGGTCTAAACCAGGTCTAAACCAGGACTAAACCAAGTCTAACCAGGTCTAAACCAGGACTAAAGCAGGACTAAACCAGAACTAAACCAGGACTAAACCAGGACTAAACCAGGACTAAACCAGGACTAAACCAGGACTAAACCAGATCCAAACCAGGACTAAACCAGGACTAAACCAGGACTAAACCAGGACTAAACCAGGTCTAAACCAGGACTAAAGCAGGACTAAACCAGGTCTGAACCAGGACTAAACCAGGACTAAACCAGGACTAAACCAGGTCTAAACCAGGACTAAACCAGGACTAAACCAGGACTAAACCAGGTCTAAACCAGGACTAAACCAGGACTAAACCAGGTCTAAACCAGGACTAAACCAGGACTAAACCAGGTTTAAACCAGGACTAAACCAGGACTAAACCAGGTCTAAACCAGGACTAAACCAGGTCTAAACAAGGACTAAATCAGGACTAAAGCAGGACTAAACCAAGTCTAAACCAGGACTAAAGCAGGACTAAACCAGGACTAAACCAGAACTAAACCAGGTCCAAACCAGGACTAAACCAGGTCTAAACCAGGACTATACCAGGTCTAAACCAGGTCTAAACCAGGACTAAACCAGGTCTAAACCAGGACTAAACAAAGTCTAACCAGGACTAAACCAGGTCTAAACCAGGTCTAAACCAGGACTAAACCAGGACTAAACCAGGACTAAACCAGAACTAAACCAGGTCTAAACCAGGACTAAACCAGGTCTAAACCAGGACTAAACCAGGACTAAACCAGGTCTAAACCAGGACTAAACCAGGACTAAACCAGGTCTAAACCAGGACTAAACCAGGACTAAACCAGGACTAAACCAGAACTAAACCAGGACTAAACCAGAACTAAACCAGGTCTAAACCAGGACTAAACCAGGACTAAACCAGGACTAAACCAGGTCTAAACCAGGACTGAACCAGGACTAAACCAGGACTAAACCAGGTCTAAACCAGGTCTAAACCAGGACTAAACCAGGTCTAAACCAGGACTAAACCAGGTCTAAACCAGGTCTAAACCAGGTCTAAACCAGGACTAAACCAAGTCTAACCAGGTCTAAACCAGGACTAAAGCAGGACTAAACCAGAACTAAACCAGGACTAAACCAGGACTAAACCAGGACTAAACCAGATCCAAACCAGGACTAAACCAGGACTAAACCAGGACTAAACCAGGACTAAACCAGGACTAAACCAGGTCTAAACCAGGACTAAAGCAGGACTAAACCAGGACTAAACCAGGACTAAACCAGGACTAAACCAGGTCTAAACCAGGACTAAACCAGGACTAAACCAGGACTAAACCAGGTCTAAACCAGGACTAAACCAGGACTAAACCAGGTCTAAACCAGGACTAAACCAGGTTTAAACCAGGACTAAACCAGGACTAAACCAGGTCTAAACCAGGACTAAACCAGGTCTAAACAAGGACTAAACCAGGACTAAAGCAGGACTAAACCAAGTCTAAACCAGGACTAAAGCAGGACTAAACCAGGACTAAACCAGAACTAAACCAGGTCCAAACCAGGACTAAACCAGGTCTAAACCAGGACTAAACCAGGACTAAGCCAGGTCTAAACCAGGTCTAAACCAGGACTAAACCAGGTCCAAACCAGGTCTAAACCAGGACTAAGCCAGGTCTAAACCAGGTCTAAACCAGGACTAAACCAGGTCCAAACCAGGTCTAAACCAGGTCTAAACCAGGACTAAACCAGGTCTAAACCAGGTCTAAACCAGGACTAAACCAGGTCTTAACCAGGTCTAAACCAGGACTAAACCAGGTCTAAACCAGGACTAAACCAGGACTAAACCAGGTCTAAACCAGGTCTAAACCCGGACTAAACCAGGACTAAACCAGGACTAAACCAGGTCTAAACCAGGTCTAAACCAGGTCTAAACCAGGACTAAACCAGGACTAAACCAGGTCTAAACCAGGTCTAAACCAGGACTAAACCAGATCTAAACCAGGACTAAACCAGGACTAAACCAGGACTAAACCAGAACTAAACCAGGTCTAAACCAGGACTAAACCAGGACTTAAACAGGTCTAAACCAGGACTAAAACAAGTCTAACCAGGACTAAACCAGGTCTAAACCAGGACTTAACCAGGTCTAAACCAGAACTAAACCAGGTCTAAACCAGGACTAAACCAGGTCTAAACCAGGACTAAACCAGGACTAAACCAGGTCTAAAACAGGACTAAACCAGGACTAAACCAGGACTAAACCAGGTCTAAACCAGGTCTAAACCAGGACTAAACCAGGACTAAACCAGGACTAAACCAGGTCTAAACCAGGTCTAAACCAGGTCTAAACCAGGACTAAACCAAGTCTAACCAGAACTAATGCAGGACTAAACCAGGACTAAACCAGAACTAAACCAGGTCTAAACCAGGACTAAAGCAGGACTAAACCAGAACTAAACCAGGACTAAACCAGGACTAAACCAGGACTAAACCAGGACTAAAGCAGGACTAAACCAGGACTAAACCAGGACTAAACCAGGTCTAAACCAGGACTAAAGCAGGACTAAACCAGGTCTGAACCAGGACTAAACCAGGTCTAAACCAGGACTAAACCAGGTCTAAACAAGGACTAAACCAGGACTAAAGCAGGACTAAACCAGGTCTAAACCAGGACTAAAGCAGGACTAAACCAGGACTAAACCAGAACTAAACCAGGTCTAAACCAGGACTAAACCAGGTCTAAACCAGGACTAAACCATGACTAAACCAGGACTAAACCAGGTCTAAACCAGGACTAAACCATGACTAAACCAGGACTAAACCAGGTCTAAACCAGGTCTAAACCAGGACTAAACCAGGTCTAAACCAGGACTAAACCAGGACTAAACCAGGACTAAACCAGGTCTAAACCAGGACTAAATCAGGACTAAATCAGGTCTAAACTAGGTCTAAACCAGGACTAAACCAGGTCTAAACCAGGACTAAACCAGGACTAAACCAGGTCTAAACCAGGACTAAACCAGGTCTAAACCAGGACTAAACCAGGACTAAACCAGGTCTAAACCAGGACTATACCAGGTCTAAACAGGACTAAACCAGGTCTAAACCAGGACTAAACCAGGACTAAAGCAGGACTAAAGCAGGACTAAACCAGGTCTAAACCAGGACTAAACCAAGTCTAAACCAGGACTAAAGCAGGACTAAACCAGGACTAAACCAGAACTAAACCAGGTCCAAACCAGGACTAAACCAGGTCTAAACCAGGACTAAATCAGGTCTAAACCAGGACTAAACCAGGACTAAACCAGAACTAAACCAGGTCTAAACCAGGACTAAACCAGGTCTAAACCAGGACTAAACCAGGTCTAAACCAGGTCTAAACCAGGACTAAACCAGGACTAAACCAGGACTAAAGCAGGACTATACCAGGTCTAAACCAGGACTAAACCAGGTCTAAACCAGGACTAAACCAGGACTAAAGCAGGACTAAACCAGGACTAAACCAGGTCTAAACCAGGTCTAAACCAGGACTAAACCAGAACTAAACCAGGTCTAAACCAGAACTAAACCAGGTCTAAAACAGGACTAAAGCAGGACTAAACCAGGACTAAACCAGGACTAAACCAGGTCTAAACCAGGTCTAAACCCGGACTAAACCAGGACTAAACCAGGACTAAACCAGGTCTAAACCAGGTCTAAACCAGGTCTAAACCAGGACTAAACCAGGACTAAACCAGGTCTAAACCAGGACTAAACCAGGACTAAACCAGGACTAAACCAGGACTAAACCAGAACTAAACCATCTCTAAACCAGGACTAAACCAGGACTAAACCAGGACTAAACCAGGACTAAACCAGGTCTAAACCAGGTCTAAACCAGGTCTAAACCAGTACTAAACCAGGACTAAACCAGGTCTAAACCAGGTCTAAACCAGGACTAAACCAGAACTAAACCAGGTCTAAACCAGGACTAAACCAGATCTAAACCAGGACTAAACCAGGACTAAACCAGAACTAAACCAGGTCTAAACCAGGACTAAACCAGGACTAAACCAGGACTAAACCAGGTCTAAACCAGGACTAAACCAGGACTAAACCAGGACTAAACCAGGTCTAAACCAGGACTAAACCAGGTCTAAACCAGGACTGAACCAGGACTAAACCAGGACTAAACCAGAACTAAACCAGGTCTAAACCAGGACTAAACCAGGTCTAAACCAGGACTAAACCAGGTCTAAACAAGGACTAAACCAGGACTAAAGCAGGACTAAACCAGGTCTAAACCAGGACTAAAGCAGGACTAAACCAGGACTAAACCAGAACTAAACCAGGTCTAAACCAGGACTAAACCAGGTCTAAACCAGGTCAAAACCAGGACTAAACCAGGTCTAAACCAGGTCTAAACCAGGACTAAACCAGGTCTAAACCAGGTCTAAACCAGGACTAAACCAGGTCTAAACCAGGACTAAACCAGGACTAAACCAGGTCTAAACCAGGTCTAAACCAGGTCTAAACCAGGACTAAACCAGGTCTAAACCAGGTCTAAACCAGGACTAAACCAGGTCTAAACCAGGACTAAACCAGGACTAAACCAGGACTAAACCAGGTCTAAACCAGGTCTAAACCAGGTCTAAACCAGGACTAAACCAGAACTAAACCAGGTCTAAACCAGGACTAAACCAGATCTAAACCAGGACTAAACCAGAACTAAACCAGGTCTAAACCAGGACTAAACCAGGACTAAACCAGGTCTAAACCAGGACTAAACCAGGACTAAACCAGGACTAAACCAGAACTAAACCAGGTCTAAACCAGGACTAAACCAGGTCTAAACCAGAACTAAACCAGGTCTAAACCAGGACTAAACCAGGACTAAACCAGGTCTAAACCAGGACTAAACCAGGACTAAACCAGGTCTAAACCAGGACTAAACCAGGACTAAACCAGGACTAAACCAGGTCTAAACCAGGACTAAACCAGGTCTAAACCAGGACTGAACCAGGACTAAACCAGGACTAAACCAGGTCTAAACCAGGACTAAACCAGGTCTAAACCAGGTCTAAACCAGGTCTAAACCAGGACTAAACCAAGTCTAACCAGGTCTAAACCAGGACTAAAGCAGGACTAAACCAGAACTAAACCAGGACTAAACCAGGACTAAACCAGGACTAAACCAGGACTAAACCAGGACTAAACCAGATCCAAACCAGGACTAAACCAGGACTAAACCAGGACTAAACCAGGACTAAACCAGGTCTAAACCAGGACTAAAGCAGGACTAAACCAGGTCTGAACCAGGACTAAACCAGGACTAAACCAGGACTAAACCAGGTCTAAACCAGGACTAAACCAGGACTAAACCAGGACTAAACCAGGTCTAAACCAGGACTAAACCAGGACTAAACCAGGTCTAAACCAGGACTAAACCAGGACTAAACCAGGTTTAAACCAGGACTAAACCAGGACTAAACCAGGTCTAAACCAGGACTAAACCAGGTCTAAACAAGGACTAAACCAGGACTAAAGCAGGACTAAACCAAGTCTAAACCAGGACTAAAGCAGGACTAAACCAGGACTAAACCAGAACTAAACCAGGTCCAAACCAGGACTAAACCAGGACTAAACCAGGACTAAACCAGGTCTAAACCAGGACTAAACCAGGACTAAACCAGGACTAAACCAGAACTAAACCAGGACTAAACCAGAACTAAACCAGGTCTAAACCAGGACTAAACCAGGACTAAACCAGGACTAAACCAGGTCTAAACCAGGACTAAACCAGGTCTAAACCAGGACTGAACCAGGACTAAACCAGGACTAAACCAGGTCTAAACCAGGACTAAACCAGGTCTAAACCAGGTCTAAACCAGGTCTAAACCAGGACTAAACCAAGTCTAACCAGGTCTAAACCAGGACTAAAGCAGGACTAAACCAGAACTAAACCAGGACTAAACCAGGACTAAACCAGGACTAAACCAGATCCAAACCAGGACTAAACCAGGACTAAACCAGGACTAAACCAGGACTAAACCAGGACTAAACCAGGTCTAAACCAGGACTAAAGCAGGACTAAACCAGGACTAAACCAGGACTAAACCAGGTCTAAACCAGGACTAAACCAGGACTAAACCAGGACTAAACCAGGTCTAAACCAGGACTAAACCAGGACTAAACCAGGTCTAAACCAGGACTAAACCAGGACTAAACCAGGTTTAAACCAGGACTAAACCAGGACTAAACCAGGTCTAAACCAGGACTAAAACAAGTCTAACCAGGACTAAACCAGGTCTAAACCAGGACTAAACCAGGACTAAACCAGGACTAAACCAGGTTTAAACCAGGACTAAACCAGGACTTAACCAGGACTAAACCAGGACTAAACCAGGTTTAAACCAGGACTAAACCAGGACTAAACCAGGTCTAAACCAGGACTAAACCAGGACTAAACCAGGTTTAAACCAGGACTAAACCAGGACTTAACCAGGTCTAAACCAGAACTAAACCAGGTCTAAACCAGGACTAAACCAGGTCTAAACCAGGACTAAACCAGGACTAAACCAGGACTAAACCAGGTCTAAACCAGGTCTAAACCAGGACTAAACCAGGTCTAAACCAGGACTAAACCAGGACTAAACCAGGACTAAACCAGGTCTAAACCAGGACTAAACCAGGTCTAAACCAGGTCTAAACCAGGTCTAAACCAGGACTAAACCAAGTCTAACCAGAACTAATGCAGGACTAAACCAGGACTAAACCAGAACTAAACCAGGTCTAAACCAGAACTAAACCAGGACTAAACCAGGACTAAACCAGGACTAAACCAGGACTAAAGCAGGACTAAACCAGGACTAAACCAGGACTAAACCAGGTCTAAACCAGGACTAAAGCAGGACTAAACCAGGTCTGAACCAGGACTAAACCAGGTCTAAACCAGGACTAAACCAGGTCTAAACAAGGACTAAACCAGGACTAAAGCAGGACTAAACCAGGTCTAAACCAGGACTAAAGCAGGACTAAACCAGGACTAAACCAGAACTAAACCAGGTCTAAACCAGGACTAAACCAGGTCTAAACCAGGACTAAACCATGACTAAACCAGGACTAAACCAGGTCTAAACCAGGACTAAACCATGACTAAACCAGGACTAAACCAGGTCTAAACCAGGTCTAAACCAGGACTAAACCAGGTCTAAACCAGGACTAAACCAGGACTAAACCAGGACTAAACCAGGTCTAAACCAGGACTAAATCAGGACTAAATCAGGTCTAAACTAGGTCTAAACCAGGACTAAACCAGGTCTAAACCAGGACTAAACCAGGACTAAACCAGGTCTAAACCAGGACTAAACCAGGTCTAAACCAGGACTAAACCAGGACTAAACCAGGTCTAAACCAGGACTATACCAGGTCTAAACAGGACTAAACCAGGTCTAAACCAGGACTAAACCAGGACTAAAGCAGGACTAAAGCAGGACTAAACCAGGTCTAAACCAGGACTAAACCAAGTCTAAACCAGGACTAAAGCAGGACTAAACCAGGACTAAACCAGAACTAAACCAGGTCCAAACCAGGACTAAACCAGGTCTAAACCAGGACTAAACCAGGTCTAAACCAGGACTAAACCAGGACTAAACCAGAACTAAACCAGGTCTAAACCAGGACTAAACCAGGTCTAAACCAGGACTAAACCAGGTCTAAACCAGGTCTAAACCAGGACTAAACCAGGACTAAACCAGGACTAAAGCAGGACTATACCAGGTCTAAACCAGGACTAAACCAGGTCTAAACCAGGACTAAACCAGGACTAAACCAGGACTAAAGCAGGACTAAACCAGGTCTAAACCAGGACTAAACCAGAACTAAACCAGGTCTAAACCAGAACTAAACCAGGTCTAAAACAGGACTAAAGCAGGACTAAACCAGGACTAAACCAGGACTAAACCAGGTCTAAACCAGGTCTAAACCCGGACTAAACCAGGACTAAACCAGGACTAAACCAGGTCTAAACCAGGTCTAAACCAGGTCTAAACCAGGACTAAACCAGGACTAAACCAGGTCTAAACCAGGACTAAACCAGGACTAAACCAGGACTAAACCAGGACTAAACCAGAACTAAACCATCTCTAAACCAGGACTAAACCAGGACTAAACCAGGACTAAACCAGGACTAAACCAGGTCTAAACCAGGTCTAAACCAGGTCTAAACCAGTACTAAACCAGGACTAAACCAGGTCTAAACCAGGTCTAAACCAGGACTAAACCAGAACTAAACCAGGTCTAAACCAGGACTAAACCAGATCTAAACCAGGACTAAACCAGGACTAAACCAGAACTAAACCAGGTCTAAACCAGGACTAAACCAGGACTAAACCAGGACTAAACCAGGTCTAAACCAGGACTAAACCAGGACTAAACCAGGACTAAACCAGGTCTAAACCAGGACTAAACCAGGTCTAAACCAGGACTGAACCAGGACTAAACCAGGACTAAACCAGAACTAAACCAGGTCTAAACCAGGACTAAACCAGGTCTAAACCAGGACTAAACCAGGTCTAAACAAGGACTAAACCAGGACTAAAGCAGGACTAAACCAGGTCTAAACCAGGACTAAAGCAGGACTAAACCAGGACTAAACCAGAACTAAACCAGGTCTAAACCAGGACTAAACCAGGTCTAAACCAGGTCAAAACCAGGACTAAACCAGGTCTAAACCAGGTCTAAACCAGGACTAAACCAGGTCTAAACCAGGTCTAAACCAGGACTAAACCAGGTCTAAACCAGGACTAAACCAGGACTAAACCAGGTCTAAACCAGGTCTAAACCAGGTCTAAACCAGGACTAAACCAGGTCTAAACCAGGTCTAAACCAGGACTAAACCAGGTCTAAACCAGGACTAAACCAGGACTAAACCAGGACTAAACCAGGTCTAAACCAGGTCTAAACCAGGTCTAAACCAGGACTAAACCAGAACTAAACCAGGTCTAAACCAGGACTAAACCAGATCTAAACCAGGACTAAACCAGAACTAAACCAGGTCTAAACCAGGACTAAACCAGGACTAAACCAGGTCTAAACCAGGACTAAACCAGGACTGAACCAGGACTAAACCAGAACTAAACCAGGTCTAAACCAGGACTAAACCAGGTCTAAACCAGAACTAAACCAGGTCTAAACCAGGACTAAACCAGGACTAAACCAGGTCTAAACCAGGACTAAACCAGGACTAAACCAGGTCTAAACCAGGACTAAACCAGGACTAAACCAGGACTAAACCAGGTCTAAACCAGGACTAAACCAGGTCTAAACCAGGACTGAACCAGGACTAAACCAGGACTAAACCAGGTCTAAACCAGGACTAAACCAGGTCTAAACCAGGTCTAAACCAGGTCTAAACCAGGACTAAACCAAGTCTAACCAGGTCTAAACCAGGACTAAAGCAGGACTAAACCAGAACTAAACCAGGACTAAACCAGGACTAAACCAGGACTAAACCAGGACTAAACCAGGACTAAACCAGATCCAAACCAGGACTAAACCAGGACTAAACCAGGACTAAACCAGGACTAAACCAGGTCTAAACCAGGACTAAAGCAGGACTAAACCAGGTCTGAACCAGGACTAAACCAGGACTAAACCAGGACTAAACCAGGTCTAAACCAGGACTAAACCAGGACTAAACCAGGACTAAACCAGGTCTAAACCAGGACTAAACCAGGACTAAACCAGGTCTAAACCAGGACTAAACCAGGACTAAACCAGGTTTAAACCAGGACTAAACCAGGACTAAACCAGGTCTAAACCAGGACTAAACAGGGTCTAAACAAGGACTAAACCAGGACTAAAGCAGGACTAAACCAAGTCTAAACCAGGACTAAAGCAGGACTAAACCAGGACTAAACCAGAACTAAACCAGGTCCAAACCAGGACTAAACCAGGACTAAACCAGGACTAAACCAGGTCTAAACCAGGACTAAACCAGGACTAAACCAGGACTAAACCAGAACTAAACCAGGACTAAACCAGAACTAAACCAGGTCTAAACCAGGACTAAACCAGGACTAAACCAGGACTAAACCAGGTCTAAACCAGGACTAAACCAGGTCTAAACCAGGACTGAACCAGGACTAAACCAGGACTAAACCAGGTCTAAACCAGGACTAAACCAGGTCTAAACCAGGTCTAAACCAGGTCTAAACCAGGACTAAACCAAGTCTAACCAGGTCTAAACCAGGACTAAAGCAGGACTAAACCAGAACTAAACCAGGACTAAACCAGGACTAAACCAGGACTAAACCAGATCCAAACCAGGACTAAACCAGGACTAAACCAGGACTAAACCAGGACTAAACCAGGACTAAACCAGGTCTAAACCAGGACTAAAGCAGGACTAAACCAGGACTAAACCAGGACTAAACCAGGACTAAACCAGGTCTAAACCAGGACTAAACCAGGACTAAACCAGGACTAAACCAGGTCTAAACCAGGTTTAAACCAGGACTAAACCAGGACTAAAGCAGGACTAAACCAAGTCTAAACCAGGACTAAAGCAGGACTAAACCAGGACTAAACCAGAACTAAACCAGGTCCAAACCAGGACTAAACCAGGTCTAAACCAGGACTATACCAGGTCTAAACCAGGTCTAAACCAGGACTAAACCAGGACTAAGCCAGGTCTAAACCAGGTCTAAACCAGGACTAAACCAGGTCCAAACCAGGTCTAAACCAGGTCTAAACCAGGACTAAACCAGGTCTAAACCAGGTCTAAACCAGGACTAAACCAGGTCTTAACCAGGTCTAAACCAGGACTAAACCAGGTCTAAACCAGGACTAAACCAGGACTAAACCAGGTCTAAACCAGGTCTAAACCCGGACTAAACCAGGACTAAACCAGGACTAAACCAGGTCTAAACCAGGTCTAAACCAGGTCTAAACCAGGTCTAAACCAGGTCTAAACCAGGACTAAACCAGGACTAAACCAGGTCTAAACCAGGTCTAAACCAGGACTAAACCAGATCTAAACCAGGACTAAACCAGGACTAAACCAGGACTAAACCAGAACTAAACCAGGTCTAAACCAGGACTAAACCAGGACTTAAACAGGTCTAAACCAGAACTAAAACAAGTCTAACCAGGACTAAACCAGGTCTAAACCAGGACTAAACCAGGTCTAAACCAGGACTAAACCAGGACTAAACCAGGTCTAAACCAGGACTAAACCAGGACTAAACCAGGACTAAACCAGGTCTAAACCAGGTCTAAACCAGGACTAAACCAGGTCTAAACCAGGACTAAACCAGGACTAAACCAGGACTAAACCAGGTCTAAACCAGGACTAAACCAGGTCTAAACCAGGTCTAAACCAGGTCTAAACCAGGACTAAACCAAGTCTAACCAGGACTAATGCAGGACTAAACCAGGACTAAACCAGAACTAAACCAGGTCTAAACCAGGACTAAAGCAGGACTAAACCAGAACTAAACCAGGACTAAACCAGGACTAAACCAGGACTAAACCAGGACTAAAGCAGGACTAAACCAGGACTAAACCAGGACTAAACCAGGTCTAAACCAGGACTAAAGCAGGACTAAACCAGGTCTGAACCAGGACTAAACCAGGTCTAAACCAGGACTAAACCAGGTCTAAACAAGGACTAAACCAGGACTAAAGCAGGACTAAACCAGGTCTAAACCAGGACTAAAGCAGGACTAAACCAGGACTAAACCAGAACTAAACCAGGTCTAAACCAGGACTAAACCAGGTCTAAACCAGGACTAAACCATGACTAAACCAGGACTAAACCAGGTCTAAACCAGGACTAAACCATGACTAAACCAGGACTAAACCAGGTCTAAACCAGGTCTAAACCAGGACTAAACCAGGTCTAAACCAGGACTAAACCAGGACTAAACCAGGACTAAACCAGGTCTAAACCAGGACTAAATCAGGACTAAATCAGGTCTAAACTAGGTCTAAACCAGGACTAAACCAGGTCTAAACCAGGACTAAACCAGGACTAAACCAGGTCTAAACCAGGACTAAACCAGGTCTAAACCAGGACTAAACCAGGACTAAACCAGGTCTAAACCAGGACTATACCAGGTCTAAACAGGACTAAACCAGGTCTAAACCAGGACTAAACCAGGACTAAAGCAGGACTAAAGCAGGACTAAACCAGGTCTAAACCAGGACTAAACCAAGTCTAAACCAGGACTAAAGCAGGACTAAACCAGGACTAAACCAGAACTAAACCAGGTCCAAACCAGGACTAAACCAGGTCTAAACCAGGACTAAACCAGGTCTAAACCAGGACTAAACCAGGACTAAACCAGAACTAAACCAGGTCTAAACCAGGACTAAACCAGGTCTAAACCAGGACTAAACCAGGTCTAAACCAGGTCTAAACCAGGACTAAACCAGGACTAAACCAGGACTAAAGCAGGACTATACCAGGTCTAAACCAGGACTAAACCAGGTCTAAACCAGGACTAAACCAGGACTAAAGCAGGACTAAACCAGGACTAAACCAGGTCTAAACCAGGTCTAAACCAGGACTAAACCAGAACTAAACCAGGTCTAAACCAGAACTAAACCAGGTCTAAAACAGGACTAAAGCAGGACTAAACCAGGACTAAACCAGGACTAAACCAGGTCTAAACCAGGTCTAAACCCGGACTAAACCAGGACTAAACCAGGACTAAACCAGGTCTAAACCAGGTCTAAACCAGGTCTAAACCAGGACTAAACCAGGACTAAACCAGGTCTAAACCAGGACTAAACCAGGACTAAACCAGGACTAAACCAGAACTAAACCAGGACTAAACCAGGACTAAACCAGGACTAAACCAGGACTAAACCAGGTCTAAACCAGGTCTAAACCAGGTCTAAACCAGTACTAAACCAGGACTAAACCAGGTCTAAACCAGGTCTAAACCAGGACTAAACCAGAACTAAACCAGGTCTAAACCAGGACTAAACCAGGACTAAACCAGGTCTAAACCAGGACTAAACCAGATCTAAACCAGGACTAAACCAGAACTAAACCAGGTCTAAACCAGGACTAAACCAGGACTAAACCAGGTCTAAACCAGGACTAAACCAGGACTAAACCAGGACTAAACCAGAACTAAACCAGGTCTAAACCAGGACTAAACCAGGTCTAAACCAGAACTAAACCAGGTCTAAACCAGGACTAAACCAGGACTAAACCAGGTCTAAACCAGGACTAAACCAGGACTAAACCAGGTCTAAACCAGGACTAAACCAGGACTAAACCAGGACTAAACCAGGTCTAAACCAGGACTAAACCAGGTCTAAACCAGGACTGAACCAGGACTAAACCAGGACTAAACCAGGTCTAAACCAGGACTAAACCAGGTCTAAACCAGGTCTAAACCAGGTCTAAACCAGGACTAAACCAAGTCTAACCAGGTCTAAACCAGGACTAAAGCAGGACTAAACCAGAACTAAACCAGGACTAAACCAGGACTAAACCAGGACTAAACCAGGACTAAACCAGGACTAAACCAGATCCAAACCAGGACTAAACCAGGACTAAACCAGGACTAAACCAGGACTAAACCAGGTCTAAACCAGGACTAAAGCAGGACTAAACCAGGTCTGAACCAGGACTAAACCAGGACTAAACCAGGACTAAACCAGGTCTAAACCAGGACTAAACCAGGACTAAACCAGGACTAAACCAGGTCTAAACCAGGACTAAACCAGGACTAAACCAGGTCTAAACCAGGACTAAACCAGGACTAAACCAGGTTTAAACCAGGACTAAACCAGGACTAAACCAGGTCTAAACCAGGACTAAACAGGGTCTAAACAAGGACTAAACCAGGACTAAAGCAGGACTAAACCAAGTCTAAACCAGGACTAAAGCAGGACTAAACCAGGACTAAACCAGAACTAAACCAGGTCCAAACCAGGACTAAACCAGGACTAAACCAGGACTAAACCAGGTCTAAACCAGGACTAAACCAGGACTAAACCAGGACTAAACCAGAACTAAACCAGGACTAAACCAGAACTAAACCAGGTCTAAACCAGGACTAAACCAGGACTAAACCAGGACTAAACCAGGTCTAAACCAGGACTAAACCAGGTCTAAACCAGGACTGAACCAGGACTAAACCAGGACTAAACCAGGTCTAAACCAGGACTAAACCAGGTCTAAACCAGGTCTAAACCAGGTCTAAACCAGGACTAAACCAAGTCTAACCAGGTCTAAACCAGGACTAAAGCAGGACTAAACCAGAACTAAACCAGGACTAAACCAGGACTAAACCAGGACTAAACCAGATCCAAACCAGGACTAAACCAGGACTAAACCAGGACTAAACCAGGACTAAACCAGGACTAAACCAGGTCTAAACCAGGACTAAAGCAGGACTAAACCAGGACTAAACCAGGACTAAACCAGGTCTAAACCAGGACTAAACCAGGACTAAACCAGGACTAAACCAGGTCTAAACCAGGACTAAACCAGGACTAAACCAGGTCTAAACCAGGACTAAACCAGGACTAAACCAGGTTTAAACCAGGACTAAACCAGGACTAAACCAGGTCTAAACCAGGACTAAACCAGGTCTAAACAAGGACTAAACCAGGACTAAAGCAGGACTAAACCAAGTCTAAACCAGGACTAAAGCAGGACTAAACCAGGACTAAACCAGAACTAAACCAGGTCCAAACCAGGACTAAACCAGGTCTAAACCAGGACTATACCAGGTCTAAACCAGGTCTAAACCAGGACTAAACCAGGACTAAGCCAGGTCTAAACCAGGTCTAAACCAGGACTAAACCAGGTCCAAACCAGGTCTAAACCAGGTCTAAACCAGGACTAAACCAGGTCTAAACCAGGTCTAAACCAGGACTAAACCAGGTCTTAACCAGGTCTAAACCAGGACTAAACCAGGTCTAAACCAGGACTAAACCAGGACTAAACCAGGTCTAAACCAGGTCTAAACCCGGACTAAACCAGGACTAAACCAGGACTAAACCAGGTCTAAACCAGGTCTAAACCAGGTCTAAACCAGGACTAAACCAGGACTAAACCAGGTCTAAACCAGGTCTAAACCAGGACTAAACCAGATCTAAACCAGGACTAAACCAGGACTAAACCAGGACTAAACCAGAACTAAACCAGGTCTAAACCAGGACTAAACCAGGACTTAAACAGGTCTAAACCAGAACTAAAACAAGTCTAACCAGGACTAAACCAGGTCTAAACCAGGACTAAACCAGGTCTAAACCAGGACTAAACCAGGTCTAAACCAGGACTAAACCAGGACTAAACCAGGTCTAAACCAGGACTAAACCAGGACTAAACCAGGACTAAACCAGGTCTAAACCAGGTCTAAACCAGGACTAAACCAGGTCTAAACCAGGACTAAACCAGGACTAAACCAGGACTAAACCAGGTCTAAACCAGGACTAAACCAGGTCTAAACCAGGTCTAAACCAGGTCTAAACCAGGACTAAACCAAGTCTAACCAGGACTAATGCAGGACTAAACCAGGACTAAACCAGAACTAAACCAGGTCTAAACCAGGACTAAAGCAGGACTAAACCAGAACTAAACCAGGACTAAACCAGGACTAAACCAGGACTAAACCAGGACTAAAGCAGGACTAAACCAGGACTAAACCAGGACTAAACCAGGTCTAAACCAGGACTAAAGCAGGACTAAACCAGGTCTGAACCAGGACTAAACCAGGTCTAAACCAGGACTAAACCAGGTCTAAACAAGGACTAAACCAGGACTAAAGCAGGACTAAACCAGGTCTAAACCAGGACTAAAGCAGGACTAAACCAGGACTAAACCAGAACTAAACCAGGTCTAAACCAGGACTAAACCAGGTCTAAACCAGGACTAAACCATGACTAAACCAGGACTAAACCAGGTCTAAACCAGGACTAAACCATGACTAAACCAGGACTAAACCAGGTCTAAACCAGGTCTAAACCAGGACTAAACCAGGTCTAAACCAGGACTAAACCAGGACTAAACCAGGACTAAACCAGGTCTAAACCAGGACTAAATCAGGACTAAATCAGGTCTAAACTAGGTCTAAACCAGGACTAAACCAGGTCTAAACCAGGACTAAACCAGGACTAAACCAGGTCTAAACCAGGACTAAACCAGGTCTAAACCAGGACTAAACCAGGACTAAACCAGGTCTAAACCAGGACTATACCAGGTCTAAACAGGACTAAACCAGGTCTAAACCAGGACTAAACCAGGACTAAAGCAGGACTAAAGCAGGACTAAACCAGGTCTAAACCAGGACTAAACCAAGTCTAAACCAGGACTAAAGCAGGACTAAACCAGGACTAAACCAGAACTAAACCAGGTCCAAACCAGGACTAAACCAGGTCTAAACCAGGACTAAACCAGGTCTAAACCAGGACTAAACCAGGACTAAACCAGAACTAAACCAGGTCTAAACCAGGACTAAACCAGGTCTAAACCAGGACTAAACCAGGTCTAAACCAGGTCTAAACCAGGACTAAACCAGGACTAAACCAGGACTAAAGCAGGACTATACCAGGTCTAAACCACGACTAAACCAGGTCTAAACCAGGACTAAACCAGGACTAAAGCAGGACTAAACCAGGACTAAACCAGGTCTAAACCAGGTCTAAACCAGGACTAAACCAGAACTAAACCAGGTCTAAACCAGAACTAAACCAGGTCTAAAACAGGACTAAAGCAGGACTAAACCAGGACTAAACCAGGACTAAACCAGGTCTAAACCAGGTCTAAACCCGGACTAAACCAGGACTAAACCAGGACTAAACCAGGTCTAAACCAGGTCTAAACCAGGTCTAAACCAGGACTAAACCAGGACTAAACCAGGTCTAAACCAGGACTAAACCAGGACTAAACCAGGACTAAACCAGAACTAAACCAGGACTAAACCAGGACTAAACCAGGACTAAACCAGGTCTAAACCAGGTCTAAACCAGGTCTAAACCAGTACTAAACCAGGACTAAACCAGGTCTAAACCAGGTCTAAACCAGGACTAAACCAGAACTAAACCAGGTCTAAACCAGGACTAAACAAGGACTAAACCAGGTCTAAACCAGGACTAAACCAGGACTAAACCAGGTTTAAACCAGGACTAAACCAGGACTAAACCAGGTCTAAACCAGGACTAAACCAGGTCTAAACAAGGACTAAACCAGGACTAAAGCAGGACTAAACCAAGTCTAAACCAGGACTAAACCAGAACTAAACCAGGTCTAAACCAGAACTAAACCAGGTCTAAAACAGGACTAAAGCAGGACTAAACCAGGACTAAACCAGGACTAAACCAGGTCTAAACCAGGTCTAAACCCGGACTAAACCAGGACTAAACCAGGACTAAACCAGGTCTAAACCAGGTCTAAACCAGGTCTAAACCAGGACTAAACCAGGTCTAAACCAGGACTAAACCAGGACTAAACCAGGTCTAAACCAGGACTAAACCAGGACTAAACCAGGTTTAAACCAGGACTAAACCAGGACTAAACCAGGTCTAAACCAGGACTAAACCAGGTCTAAACAAGGACTAAACCAGGACTAAAGCAGGACTAAACCAAGTCTAAACCAGGACTAAAGCAGGACTAAACCAGGACTAAACCAGAACTAAACCAGGTCCAAACCAGGACTAAACCAGGTCTAAACCAGGACTATACCAGGTCTAAACCAGGTCTAAACCAGGACTAAACCAGGACTAAGCCAGGTCTAAACCAGGTCTAAACCAGGACTAAACCAGGTCCAAACCAGGTCTAAACCAGGTCTAAACCAGGACTAAACCAGGTCTAAACCAGGTCTAAACCAGGACTAAACCAGGTCTTAACCAGGTCTAAACCAGGACTAAACCAGGTCTAAACCAGGACTAAACCAGGACTAAACCAGGTCTAAACCAGGTCTAAACCCGGACTAAACCAGGACTAAACCAGGACTAAACCAGGTCTAAACCAGGTCTAAACCAGGTCTAAACCAGGACTAAACCAGGACTAAACCAGGTCTAAACCAGGTCTAAACCAGGACTAAACCAGATCTAAACCAGGACTAAACCAGGACTAAACCAGGACTAAACCAGAACTAAACCAGGTCTAAACCAGGACTAAACCAGGACTTAAACAGGTCTAAACCAGAACTAAAACAAGTCTAACCAGGACTAAACCAGGTCTAAACCAGGACTAAACCAGGTCTAAACCAGGACTAAACCAGGTCTAAACCAGGACTAAACCAGGACTAAACCAGGTCTAAACCAGGACTAAACCAGGACTAAACCAGGACTAAACCAGGTCTAAACCAGGTCTAAACCAGGACTAAACCAGGTCTAAACCAGGACTAAACCAGGACTAAACCAGGACTAAACCAGGTCTAAACCAGGACTAAACCAGGTCTAAACCAGGTCTAAACCAGGTCTAAACCAGGACTAAACCAAGTCTAACCAGGACTAATGCAGGACTAAACCAGGACTAAACCAGAACTAAACCAGGTCTAAACCAGGACTAAAGCAGGACTAAACCAGAACTAAACCAGGACTAAACCAGGACTAAACCAGGACTAAACCAGGACTAAAGCAGGACTAAACCAGGACTAAACCAGGACTAAACCAGGTCTAAACCAGGACTAAAGCAGGACTAAACCAGGTCTGAACCAGGACTAAACCAGGTCTAAACCAGGACTAAACCAGGTCTAAACAAGGACTAAACCAGGACTAAAGCAGGACTAAACCAGGTCTAAACCAGGACTAAAGCAGGACTAAACCAGGACTAAACCAGAACTAAACCAGGTCTAAACCAGGACTAAACCAGGTCTAAACCAGGACTAAACCATGACTAAACCAGGACTAAACCAGGTCTAAACCAGGACTAAACCATGACTAAACCAGGACTAAACCAGGTCTAAACCAGGTCTAAACCAGGACTAAACCAGGTCTAAACCAGGACTAAACCAGGACTAAACCAGGACTAAACCAGGTCTAAACCAGGACTAAATCAGGACTAAATCAGGTCTAAACTAGGTCTAAACCAGGACTAAACCAGGTCTAAACCAGGACTAAACCAGGACTAAACCAGGTCTAAACCAGGACTAAACCAGGTCTAAACCAGGACTAAACCAGGACTAAACCAGGTCTAAACCAGGACTATACCAGGTCTAAACAGGACTAAACCAGGTCTAAACCAGGACTAAACCAGGACTAAAGCAGGACTAAAGCAGGACTAAACCAGGTCTAAACCAGGACTAAACCAAGTCTAAACCAGGACTAAAGCAGGACTAAACCAGGACTAAACCAGAACTAAACCAGGTCCAAACCAGGACTAAACCAGGTCTAAACCAGGACTAAACCAGGTCTAAACCAGGACTAAACCAGGACTAAACCAGAACTAAACCAGGTCTAAACCAGGACTAAACCAGGTCTAAACCAGGACTAAACCAGGTCTAAACCAGGTCTAAACCAGGACTAAACCAGGACTAAACCAGGACTAAAGCAGGACTATACCAGGTCTAAACCAGGACTAAACCAGGTCTAAACCAGGACTAAACCAGGACTAAAGCAGGACTAAACCAGGACTAAACCAGGTCTAAACCAGGTCTAAACCAGGACTAAACCAGAACTAAACCAGGTCTAAACCAGAACTAAACCAGGTCTAAAACAGGACTAAAGCAGGACTAAACCAGGACTAAACCAGGACTAAACCAGGTCTAAACCAGGTCTAAACCCGGACTAAACCAGGACTAAACCAGGACTAAACCAGGTCTAAACCAGGTCTAAACCAGGTCTAAACCAGGACTAAACCAGGACTAAACCAGGTCTAAACCAGGACTAAACCAGGACTAAACCAGGACTAAACCAGGACTAAACCAGAACTAAACCAGGACTAAACCAGGACTAAACCAGGACTAAACCAGGACTAAACCAGGTCTAAACCAGGTCTAAACCAGGTCTAAACCAGTACTAAACCAGGACTAAACCAGGTCTAAACAGGTCTAAACCAGGACTAAACCAGGACTAAACCAGAACTAAACCAGGTCTAAACCAGGACTAAACCAGGACTAAACCAGGACTAAACCAGGTCTAAACCAGGACTAAACCAGGACTAAACCAGAACTAAACCAGGTCTAAACCAGGACTAAACCAGATCTAAACCAGGACTAAACCAGGACTAAACCAGAACTAAACCAGGTCTAAACCAGGACTAAACCAGGACTAAACCAGGACTAAACCAGGTCTAAACCAGGACTAAACCAGGACTAAACCAGGACTAAACCAGGTCTAAACCAGGACTAAACCAGGTCTAAACCAGGACTGAACCAGGACTAAACCAGGACTAAACCAGAACTAAACCAGGTCTAAACCAGGACTAAACCAGGTCTAAACCAGGACTAAACCAGGTCTAAACAAGGACTAAACCAGGACTAAAGCAGGACTAAACCAGGTCTAAACCAGGACTAAAGCAGGACTAAACCAGGACTAAACCAGAACTAAACCAGGTCTAAACCAGGACTAAACCAGGTCTAAACCAGGTCAAAACCAGGACTAAACCAGGTCTAAACCAGGACTAAACCAGGTCTAAACCAGGTCTAAACCAGGACTAAACCAGGTCTAAACCAGGACTAAACCAGGACTAAACCAGGTCTAAACCAGGTCTAAACCAGGTCTAAACCAGGACTAAACCAGGTCTAAACCAGGTCTAAACCAGGACTAAACCAGGTCTAAACCAGGACTAAACCAGGACCTAAACCAGGACTAAACCAGGTCTAAACCAGGTCTAAACCAGGTCTAAACCAGGACTAAACCAGAACTAAACCAGGTCTAAACCAGGACTAAACCAGATCTAAACCAGGACTAAACCAGAACTAAACCAGGTCTAAACCAGGACTAAACCAGGACTAAACCAGGTCTAAACCAGGACTAAACCAGGACTAAACCAGGACTAAACCAGAACTAAACCAGGTCTAAACCAGGACTAAACCAGGTCTAAACCAGAACTAAACCAGGTCTAAACCAGGACTAAACCAGGACTAAACCAGGTCTAAACCAGGACTAAACCAGGACTAAACCAGGTCTAAACCAGGACTAAACCAGGACTAAACCAGGACTAAACCAGGTCTAAACCAGGACTAAACCAGGACTAAACCAGGACTAAACCAGGTCTAAACCAGGACTAAACCAGGTCTAAACCAGGTCTAAACCAGGTCTAAACCAGGACTAAACCAAGTCTAACCAGGACTAATGCAGGACTAAACCAGGACTAAACCAGAACTAAACCAGGTCTAAAAACCAGGACTAAAGCAGGACTAAACCAGAACTAAACCAGGACTAAACCAGGACTAAACCAGGACTTAACCAGGACTAAACCAGGACTAAACCAGGTCCAAACCAGGACTAAACCAGGAATAAAGCAGGACTAAACCAGGACTAAACCAGGACTAAACCAGGTCTAAACCAGGACTAAACCAGGACTAAACCAGGTCTAAACCTGGACTAAACCAGGACTAAACCAGGACTAAACCAGGACTAAAGCAGGACTAAACCAGAACTAAACCAGGACTAAACCAGGACTAAACCAGGACTAAACCAGGACTAAACCAGATCCAAACAGGACTAAACCAGGACTAAAGCAGGAC
>NW_027316389.1:1290129-1346025 GCF_026437365.1 Eucyclogobius newberryi | reverse complement strand
ACACCAGGACTAACCAGGACCTAAACCCAGGTCTAAACCAGGACTAAACCAGGTCTAAACCAGGACTAAACTAGGTCTAAACCAGGACTAAACCAGGTCTAAACCAGGTCTAACCAGGTCTAAACCAGGACTAAACCAGGACTAAACCAGGTCTAAACCAGGTCTAAACCAGGTCTACACCAGGACTAAACCAGGACTAAACCAGGACTAAACCAGGTCTAAACCAGGTCTAAACCAGGTCTAAACCAGGACTAAACCAAGTCTAACCAGGACTAATGCAGGACTAAACCAGGACTAAACCAGAACTAAACCAGGTCTAAACCAGGACTAAAGCAGGACTAAACCAGAACTAAACAGGACTAAACCAGGACTAAACCAGGACTAAACCAGGACTAAACCAGATCCAAACCAGGACTAAACCAGGACTAAAGCAGGACTAAACCAGGACTAAACCAGGACTAAACCAGGTCTAAACCAGGACTAAAGCAGGACTAAACCAGGTCTGAACCAGGACTAAACCAGGTCTAAACCAGGACTAAACCAGGTCTAAACCAGGACTAAACCATGACTAAACCAGGACTAAACCAGGTCTAAACCAGGACTAAACCAGGACTAAAGCAGGACTAAACCAGGACTAAAGCAGGACTAAACCAAGTCTAAACCAGGACTAAAGCAGGACTAAACCAGGACTAAACCAGAACTAAACCAGGTCCAAACCAGGACTAAACCAGGTCTAAACCAGGACTAAACCATGACTAAACCAGGACTAAACCAGGTCTAAACCAGGACTAAACCAGGACTAAACCAGGACTGAACCAGAACTAAACCAGGTCTAAACCAGGACTAAACCAGGTCTAAACCAGGACTAAACCAGGTCTAAACCAGGTCTAAACCAGGACTAAACCAGGTCTAAACCAGGTCTAAACCAGGACTAAACCCAGGACTAAACCAGGACTAAACCAGAACTAAACCAGGTCTAAACCAGGACTAAACCAGATCTAAACCAGGACTAAACCAGGTCTAAACCAGGTCTAACCTAAACCAGGACTAAACCAGGTCTAAACCAGGTCTAAACCAGGACTAAACCAGGACTAAACCAGGACTAAACCAGGTCTAAACCAGGTCTAAACCAGGACTAAACCAGAACTAAACCAGGTCTAAACCAGAACTAAACCAGGTCTAAAACAGGGACTAAAGCAGGACTAAACCAGGACTAAACCAGAACTAAACCAGGTCTAAACCAGGACTAAACCAGGACTAAACCAGGACTTAACCAGGTCTAAACCAGGACTAAACCAGGACTAAACCAGGACTAAACCAGAACTAAACCAGGTCTAAACCAGGACTAAACCAGGACTAAACCAGGACTAAACCAGGACTAAACCAGGTCAAACCAGGACTAAACCAGGACTAAACCAGAACTAAACCAGGTCTAAACCAGGACTAAACCAGGTCTAAACCAGGACTAAACCAGGACTAAACCAGAACTAAACCAGGTCTAAACCAGGACTAAACCAGGTCTTAACCAGGACTAAACAGGACTAAACCAGGACTAAACCAGGTCTAAACCAGGACTAAACCAGGACTAAACCAGGACTAAACCAGAACTAAACCAGGTCAAACCAGGATTAAACCAGGACTAAACCAGGACTAAACCAGGACTAAACCAGGTCTAAACCAGGACTAAACCAGGACTAAACCAGGACTTAACCAGGACTAAACCAGGACTAAACCAGACTTAACCAGGACTAAACCAGGTCAAAACCAGGATTAAACCAGGACTAAACCAGAACTAAACCAGGTCAAACCAGGATTAAACCAGGACTAAACCAGGACTAAACCAGGACTAAACCAGGTCTAAACCAGGACTAAACCAGGACTAAACCAGGACTTAACAGGTCTAAACCAGGTCTAAACCAGGACTAAACCAGGTCTAAACCAGGATAAACCAGGACTAAACCAGGACTTAACCAGGACTAAACCAGGTCAAACCAGGATTAAACCAGGACTAAACCAGAACTAAACCAGGTCAAACCAGGATTAAACCAGGACTAAACCAGGACTAAACCAGGACTAAACCAGGTCTAAACCAGGACTAAACAGGACTAAACCAGGACTTAACCAGGACTAAACCAGGGTCAAACCAGATTAAACCAGGACTAAACCAGGACTAAACCAGGACTAAACCAGGTCTAAACCAGGACTAAACCAGGACTAAACCAGGACTAAACCAGAACTAACCAGGTCTAAACCAGGACTAAACCAGGTCTAAACCAGGACTAAACAGGACTAAACCAGGACTAAACGAGGTCTAAACAAGGACTAAACCAGGACTAAACCAGGTCTAAACCAGGTCTAAACCAGGACTAACCAGGTCTAAACCAGGTCTAAACCAGAACTAAACCAGGTCTAAACCAGGACTAAACCAGATCTAAACCAGGACTAAACCAGGACTAAACCAGGACTAAACCAGAACTAAACCAGGTCTAAACCAGGACTAAACCAGGACTAAACCAGGTCTAAACCAGGACTAAACCAGGTCTAAACAGAACTAAACCAGGTCTAAACCAGGACTAAACCAGGTCTAAACCAGGACTAAACAGGACTAAACCAGGTCCTAAACCAGGACTAAACCAGGACTAAACCAGGACTAAACCAGTCTAAACCAGGACTAAACCAGAACTAAACCAGGTCTAAACAGGACTAAACCAGGACTAAACCAGGTCTAAACCAGGACTAAACCAGGACTAAACCAGGTCTAAACCAGGACTAAACCAGGACTAATGCAGGACTAAACCAGGACTAAACCAGAACTAAACCAGGTCTAAACCAGGACTAAAGCAGGACTAAACCAGAACTAAACCAGGTCTAAACCAGGACTAAACCAGGACTAACCAGGACTAAACCAGGACTAAAGCAGGACTATACCAGGTCTAAACCAGGACTAAACCAGGTCTAAACCAGGACTAAACCAGGACTAAAGCAGGGACTAAACCAGGACTAAACCAGGTCTAAACCAGGTCTAAACCAGGACTAAACCAGAACTAAACCAGGTCTAAACCAGAACTAAACCAGGTCTAAAACAGGACCTAAAGCAGGACTAAACCAGGACTAAACCAGGTCTAAACCAGGACTAAACCAGGACTAAAGCAGGACTAAACCAGGTCTGAACCAGGACTAAACCAGGACTAAACCAGGACTAAACCAGGACTAAAGCAGGACTAAACCAGGACTAAACCAGAACTAAACCAGGTCTAAACCAGGACTAAACCAGGTCTAAACCAGGACTAAACCAGGACTAAACCAGGACTAAACCAGGACTAAACCAGAACTAAACCAGGTCTAAACCAGGGACTAAACCCAGTTTTAAACCAGGACTAAAGCAGGACTAAACCAGGTCTAAACCAGGACTAAACCAGGACTAAACCAGGTCTAAACCAGGACTAAACCAGGACTAAACCAGAACTAAACCAGGTCTAAACCAGGACTAAACCAGGTCTAAACCAGGACTAAACCAGGACTAAAGCAGGACTAAACCAGGACTAAACAGAACTAAACCAGGTCTAAACCAGGGACTAAACCAGGACTAAACCAGGTCTAAACCAGGACTAAACCAGGACTAAACCAGAACTAAACCAGGTCTAAACCAGGACTAAACCAGGTCTAAACCAGGACTAAACCAGGACTAAACCAGGTCTAAACCAGGACTAAAACAGGACTAAACCAGGACTAAACCAGAACTAAACCAGGTCTAAACCAGGACTAAACCAGGTCTAAACCAGGACTAAACAGGACTAAACCATGACTAAACAGGTCTAAACCAGGACTAAACCAGGACTAAACCAGGTCTAAACCAAGTCTAAACCAGGACTAAACCAGGACTAAACCAGGACTAAACCAAGACTAAACCAGGACTAAAGCAGGACTAAACCAGGACTAACCAGACTAAACCAGGTCTAAAACAGGACTAAACCAGGACTAAACCAGGACTAAACCAGGTCTAAACCAGGACTAAACCAGGACTAAAGCAGGACTAAACCAGGTCTGAACCAGGACTAAACCAGGTCTAAACCAGGACTAACCAGGACTAAAGCAGGACTAAACCAGGACTAAACCAGAACTAAACCAGAACTAAACCAGGTCTAAACCAGGACTAAACCAGGACTAAACCAGGTCTAAACCAGGACTAAACCAGGACTAAACCAGACCTAAACCAGGTCTAAACCAGGACTAAACAGGTCTAAACCAGGACTAAACCAGGACTAAACCAGGTCTAAACCAGGACTAAACCAGGACTAAACCAGGACTAAACCAGAACTAAACCAGGTCTAAACCAGGACTAAACCAGGTCTAAACCAGGACTAAACAGGACTAAACATGACTAACCAGGTCTAAACCAGGACTAACCAGGACTAAACCAGGTCTAAACCAAGTCTAAACCAGGACTAAACCAGGACTAAACCAGGACTAAACCAAGACTAAACCAGGACTAAAGCAGGACTAAACCAGGACTAAACCAGAACTAAACCAGGTCTAAAACAGGACTAAACCAGGACTAAACCAGGACTAAACCAGGTCTAAACCAGGACTAAACCAGGACTAAAGCAGGACTAAACCAGGTCTGAACCAGGACTAAACCAGGTCTAAACCAGGACTAAACCAGGACTAAACCAGGACTAAACCAGGACTAAAGCAGGACTAAACCAGGACTAAACCAGAACTAAACCAGGTCTAAAACCAGGACTAAACCAGATCTAAACCAGGACGTAAACCAGGTCTAAACCAGGACTAAACCAGGACTAAACCAGGACTAAACCAGGACTAAACCAGAACTAAACCAGGTCTAAACCAGGACTAAACCAGGTCTACACCAAGGACTAAACCAGGACTAAACCAGGACTAAACCAGGTCTAAACCAGGACTAAACCAGGTCTAAACCAGGACTAAACTAGGTCTAAACCAGGACTAAACCAGGTCTAAACCAGGTCTAAACCAGGTCTAAACCAGGACCTAAACCAGGACTAAACCAGGTCTAAACCAGTCTAAACCAGGTCTACACCAGGACTAAACCAGGACTAAACCAGGACTAAACCAGGTCTAAACCAGGTCTAAACCAGGTCTAAACCAAGTCTAACCAGGACTAAACCAGGGACTAAACCAGGTCTAAACAGGACTAAACCAGAACTAAACCAGGTCTAAACCAGGACTAAAGCAGGACTAAACCAGAACTAAACCAGGACTAAACCAGGACTAAACCAGGACTAAACCAGGACTAAACCAGATCCAAACCAGGACTAAACCAGGACTAAAGCAGGACTAAACCAGGACTAAACCAGGACTAAACCAGGTCTAAACCAGGACTAAAGCAGGACTAAACCAGGTCTGAACCAGGACTAACCAGGTCTAAACCAGGACTAAACCAGGTCTAAACCAGGACTAAACCATGACTAAACCAGGACTAAACCAGGTCTAAACCAGGACTAAACCAGGACTAAACCAGGACTAAAGCAGGACTAAACCAGGACTAAAGCAGGACTAAACCAAGTCTAAACCAGGACTAAAGCAGGACTAAACCAGGACTAAACCAGAACTAAACCAGGTCCAAACCAGGACTAAACCAGGTCTAAACCAGGACTAAACCATGACTAAACCAGGACTAAACCAGGTCTAAACCAGGGACTAAACCAGGACTAAACCAGGACTAAACCAGAACTAAACCAGGTCTAACCAGGACTAAACCAGGTCTAAACCAGGACTAAACCAGGTCTAAACCAGGTCTAAACCAGGACTAAACCAGGTCTAAACCAGGTCTAAACCAGGACTAAACAGGGACTAAACCAGGACTAAACCAGAACTAAACCAGGTCTAAACCAGGACTAAACCAGATCTAAACCAGGACTAAACCAGGTCTAAACCAGGTCTAAACCAGGACTAAACCAGGTCTAAACCAGGTCTAAACCAGGACTAAACCAGGACTAAACCAGGACTAAACCAGGTCTAACCAGGTCTAAACCAGGACTAAACCAGAACTAAACCAGGTCTAAACCAGAACTAAACCAGTCTAAAACAGGACTAAAGCAGGACTAAACCAGGACTAAACCAGAACTAAACCAGGTCTAAACCAGGACTAAACCAGGTCTAAACCAGGACTAAACCAGGACTAAACCAGGACTTAACCAGGTCTAAACCAGGACTAAACCAGGTCTAAACCAGGACTAAACCAGGACTAAACCAGGACTTAACCAGGTCTAAACCAGGACTAAACCAGGACTAAACCAGGACTAAACCAGGACTAAAGCAGGACTAAACCAGGACTAAACCAGAACTAAACCAGGTCTAAACCAGGACTAAACCAGGTCTAAACCAGGACTAAACCAGGACTAAACCAGGACTTAACCAGGTCTAAACCAGGACTAAACCAGGTCTAAACCAGGACTAAACAGGACTAAACCAGGACTTAACCAGGTCTAAACCAGGTCTAAACCAGGACTAAACCAGGACTAAACCAGAACTAAACCAGGTCTAAACAGGACTAAACCAGGACTAAACCAGGACTAAACCAGGTCAAACCAGGATTAAACCAGGACTAAACCAGGACTAAACCAGGACTAAACCAGGTCTAAACCAGGACTAAACCAGGACTAAACCAGAACTAAACCAGGTCTAAACCAGGACTAAACCAGGTCTTAACCAGGACTAAACAGGACTAAACCAGGACTAAACCAGGTCCTAAACCAGGACTAAACCAGAACTAAACCAGGTCCAAACCAGGATTAAACCAGGACTAAACCAGGACTAAACCAGGACTAAACCAGGTCTAAACCAGGACTAAACCAGGACTAAACCAGGACTTAACCAGGACTAAACCAGGACTAAACCAGGACTTAACCAGGACTAAACCAGGTCAAACCAGGATTAAACAGGACTAAACCAGAACTAAACCAGGTCAAACCAGGATTAAACCAGGACTAAACCAGGACTAACCAGGGACTAAACCAGGTCTAAACCAGGACTAAACCAGGACTAAACCAGGACTTAACCAGGACTTAACCAGGTCTAAACCAGGTCTAAACCAGGACTAAACCAGGTCTAAACAGGACTAAACCAGGACTAAACCAGGACTTAACAGGACTAAACCAGGTCAAACCAGGATTAAACCAGGACTAAACCAGAACTAAACCAGGTCAAACAGGATTAAACCAGGACTAAACCAGGACTAAACCAGGACTGAAACCAGGTCTAAACAGGACTAAACCAGGACTAAACCAGGACTTAACCAGGTCTAAACCAGGTCTAAACCAGGACTAAACCAGGACTAAACCAGGACTAAACCAGGTCAAACCAGGATTAAACAGGACTAAACCAGGACTAAACCAGGACTAAACCAGGTCTAAACCAGGACTAAACCAGGACTAAACCAGGACTAAACCAGAACTAAACCAGGTCTAAACAGGACTAAACCAGGTCTAAACCAGGACTAAACAGGACTAAACCAGGACTAAACGAGGGTCTAAACAAGGACTAAACCAGGACTAAACCAGGTCTAAACCAGGTCTAAACCAGGACTAAACCAGGTCTAAACCAGGTCTAAACCAGAACTAAACCAGGTCTAAACCAGGACTAAACCAGATCTAAACCAGGACTAAACCAGGACTAAACCAGGACTAACCAGAACTAAACCAGGACTAAACCAGGTCTAAACCAGACTAAACCAGGGTCTAAACCAGAACTAAACCAGGTCTAAACCAGGACTAAACCAGGTCTAAACCAGGACTAAACCAGGACTAAACCAGGTCTAAACCAGGACTAAACCAGGACTAAACCAGCACTAAACCAGGTCTAAACCAGGACTAAACCAGAACTAAACCAGGTCTAAACCAGGACTAAACCAGGACTAAACCAGGTCTAAACCAGGACTAAACCAGGACTAATGCAGGACTAAAACCAGGACTAAACCAGAACTAAACCAGGTCTAAACCAGGACTAAAGCAGGACTAAACCCAGAACTAAACCAGGTCTAAACCAGGTCCAAACCAGGACTAAACCAGGACTAAACCAGGACTTAACCAGGACTAAACCAGGTCAAACCAGGATTAAACCAGGACTAAACCAGGACTAACCAGGACTAAACCAGGTCTAAACCAGGACTAAACCAGGACTAAACCAGGACTAAACCAGAACTAAACCAGGTTTAAACCAGGACTAAACCAGATCTAAACCAGACTAAACCAGGACTAAACCAGGTCTAAACCAGGTCTAAACCCGGACTAAACCAGGACTAAACAGGACTAAACCAGGTCTAAACCAGGTCTAACCAGGTCTAAACCAGGACTAAACCAGGACTAAACCAGTCTAAACCAGGTCTAAACCAGGACTAAACCAGGTCTAAACCAGGACTAAACCAGGACTAAACCAGGACTAACCAGAACTAAACAGGACTAAACCAGGACTAAACCAGAACTAAACCATCTCTAAACCAGGTCTAAACCAGGTCCTAAACCAGGTCTAAACCAGGACTAAACAGGACTAAACCAGGACTAAACCAGGTCTAAACCAGGTCTAAACCAGGACTAAACCAGGACTAAACCAGGACTAAACCAGGTCTAAACCAGGACTAAACCAGGACTAAACCAGGACTAAACAGAACTAAACCATCTCTAAAACCAGGTCTAAACCAGGTCTAAACCAGGTCTAAACCAGGACCTAAACCAGGACTAAACCAGGACTAAACAGGTTCTAAACCAGGTCTAAACCAGGACTAAACCAGGACTAAACCAGGACTAAACCAGGTCTAAACCAGGTCTAAACCAGGACTAAACCAGGTCTAAACCAGGTCTAAACCAGGACTAAACCAGTCTAAACCAGGACTAAACCAGGACTAAACCAGGTCTAAACCAGGTCTAAACCCGGACTAAACCAGGACTAAACCAGGACTAAACCAGGTCTAAACCAGGTCTAAACCAGGTCTAAACCAGGACTAAACCAGGTCTAAACCAGGTCCTAAACCAGGACTAAACCAGAACTTAACCAGGTCTAAACCAGGACTAAACCAGGACTAAACCAGGACTAAACCAGGACTAAACCAGGTCTAAACCAGGTCTAAACCAGGTCTAAACCAGGACTAAACCCAGGTCTAAACCAGGACTAAACCAGGACTAAACCAGGACTAAACCAGAACTAAACCAGGTCTAAACAAGGACTAAACCAGGTCTAACCAGGACTAAACCAGGTCTAACAAGGACTAAACCAGGACTAAAGCAGACTAAACCAGGTCTAAACCAGGACTAAAGCAGGACTAAACCAGGACTAAACCAGAACTAAACCAGGTCTAAACCAGGTCTAAACCAGGTCTAAACCAGGTCTAAACCAGGACTAAACCAGGTCTAAACCAGGTCTAAACCAGGACTAAACCAGGTCTAAACCAGGACTAAACCAGATCCAAACCAGGACTAAACCAGGACTAAAGCAGGACTAAACCAGGACTAAACAGGACATAAACCAGGTCTAAACCAGGACTAAAGCAGGACTAAACCAGGTCTGAACCAGGACCTAAACCAGGACTAAACCAGGTCTAAACCAGGACTAAACCAGGACTAAACCAGGTCTAAACCAGGTCTAAACCAGGTCTAAACCAGGACTAAACCAGGTCTAAACCAGGACTAAACCAGGGACTAAACCAGGACTAAACCAGGACTAAACCAGGTCTAAACCAGGTCTAACCAGGACTAAACAGGACTAAACCAGGTCTAAACCAGGTCTAAACCAGGACTAAACCAGAACTAAACCAGGTCTAAACCAGGACTAAACCAGATCTAAACCATGGACTAACCAGGACTAAACCAGACTAACCAGAACTAAACCAGGTCTAAACCAGGACTAAACCAGGACTAAACCAGGTCTAAACCAGGACTAAACCAAGTCTAACCAGGACTAAACTAGGACTAAACCAGGTCTAAACCAGGTCTAAACCAGGACTAAACCAGGTCTAAACCAGGTCTAAACCAGGACTAAACCAGGTCTAAACCAGGGACTAAACCAGGACTAAACCAGGACTAACCAGGTCTAAACCAGGACTAAACCAGGACTAAACCAGGTCTAAACCAGGACTAAACCAAGTCTAAACCAGGTCTAAACCAGGACCTAAACCAGAACTAAACCAGGTCTAAACCAGGACTAAACCAGATCTAAACCAGGACTAAACCAGGACTAAACCAGGACTAAACCAGAACTAAACCAGGTCTAAACCAGGACTAAACCAGGACTAAACCAGGTCCTAAACCAGGACTAAACCAGGACTAAAACAGACTAAACCAGGTCTAAACGCAGGTCTAAACCAGGACTAAACAGGTCTAAACAGGTCCAAACCAGGACTAAACAGGTCTAAACCAGGTCCAAACCAGGACTAAACCAGGTCTAACCAGGACTAAACCAGACTAAACAAGATCTAAACCAGGTCTAAACCAGGTCTAAACCAGATCTAAACCAGGTCTAAACCAGTCCAAACCAGGACTCAACAGGTCCAGACCAGGACTAAACCAGGACTAAAACAGGACTAAACCAGGTCTAAACAAGGTCTAAACCAGGTCTAAACCAGAACTAAACCAGAAACCAGGTCTAAACCAGGACTAAACCAGGTCTAAACCAGGTCTAAACCAGGTCTAAACCAGGACTAAACCAAGTCTAACCAGGACTAATGCAGGACTAAACCAGGACTAAACCAGAACTAAACCAGGTCTAAACCAGGACTAAACCAGGTCTAAACCAGGACTAAACCAGGTCTAAACCAGGACTAAACCAGGACTAAACCAGGTCTAAACTAGGTCTAAACCAGGACTAAACCAGGTCTAAACCAGGACTAAACCAGGACTAAACCAGGTCTAAACTAGGTCTAAACCAGGACTAAACCAGGTCTAAACCAGGACTAAACCAGGACTAAACCAGGACTAAACCAGGTCTAAACCAGGACTAAACCTGGTCTAAACCAGGACTAAACCAGGACTAAACCAGGTCTAAACAAGGACTATACCAGGTCTAAACAGGACTAAACCAGGTCTAAACCAGGACTAAACCAGGACTAAACCAGGTCTAAACCAGGACTAAACCAAGTCTAAACCAGGACTAAAGCAGGACTAAACCAGATCTAAACCAGGACTAAACCAGGACTAAACCAGGACTAAACCAGGACTAAACCAGGTCTAAACCAGGACTAAACCAGGACTAAACCAGGTCTAAACCAGGACTAAACTAAGTCTAACCAGGACTAAACTAGGACTAAACCAGGTCTAAACCAGGTCTAAACCAGGTCTAAACCAGGTCTAAACCAGGACTAAACCAGTACTAAACCAGGACTAAACCAGGTCTAAACCAGGACTAAACCAGGACTAAACCAGGTCTAAACCAGGACTAAACCAAGTCTAAACCAGGTCTAAACCAGGACTAAACCAGAACTAAACCAGGTCTAAACCAGGACTAAACCAGATCTAAACCAGGACTAAACCAGGACTAAACCAGAACTAAACCAGGTCTAAACCAGGACTAAACCAGGACTAAACCAGGTCTAAACCAGGACTAAACCAAGTCTAACCAGGACTAAACCAGGTCTAAACCAGGACTAAACCTGGACTAAACCAGGACTAAACCAGAACTAAACCAGGTCTAAACCAGGACTAAACCAGGACTAAACCAGGTCTAAACCAGGACTAAACTAGGACTAAACCAGGACTAAACCAGAACTAAACCAGGTCTAAACCAGGACTAAACCAGGTCTAAACCAGAACTAAACCAGGTCTAAACCAGGACTAAACCAGGTCTAAACCAGGACTAAACCAGGACTAAACTAAGTCTAACCAGGACTAAACTAGGACTAAACCAGGTCTAAACCAGGTCTAAACCAGGTCTAAACCAGGACTAAACCAGGTCTAAACCAGGACTAAACCAGGACTAAACCAGGACTAAACCAGGTCTAAACCAGGACTAAACCAGGACTAAACCAGGTCTAAACCAGGACTAAACCAAGTCTAAACCAGGTCTAAACCAGGACTAAACCAGAACTAAACCAGGTCTAAACCAGGACTAAACCAGATCTAAACCAGGACTAAACCAGGACTAAACCAGGACTAAACCAGAACTAAACCAGGTCTAAACCAGGACTAAACCAGGACTAAACCAGGTCTAAACCAGGACTAAACCAAGTCTAACCAGGACTAAACCAGGACTAAACCAGGACTAAACCAGAACTAAACCAGGTCTAAACCAGGACTAAACCAGGACTAAACCAGGTCTAAACCAGGACTAAACCAGGACTAAACCAGGACTAAACCAGAACTAAACCAGGTCTAAACCAGGACTAAACCAGGACTAAACCAGGTCTAAACCAGGACTAAACCAGGACTAAACCAGGACTAAACCAGGTCTAAACCAGGACTAAACCAGGACTAAACCAGGACTAAACCAGGTCTAAACCAGGACTAAACCAAGTCTAACCAGGACTAATGCAGGACTAAACCAGGACTAAACCAGAACTAAACCAGGTCTAAACCAGGACTAAACCAGGTCTAAACCAGGACTAAACCAGGTCTAAACCAGGACTAAACCTGGTCTAAACCAGGACTAAACCATGACTAAACCAGGACTAAACCAGGACTAAACCAGGACTAAACCAGGTCTAAACCAGGTCTAAACCAGGTCTAAACCAGGTCTAAACCAGGTCTAAACCAGGACTAAACCAGGTCTAAACCAGGACTAAACCAGATCTAAACCAGGACTAAACCAGGACTAAACCAGGTCTAAACCAGGACTAAACCAGGACTAAACCAGGACTAAACCAGGACTAAAGCAGGACTATACCAGGTCTAAACCAGGACTAAACCACGTCTAAACCAGGACTAAACCAGGACTAAAGCAGGACTAAACCAGGACTAAACCAGGTCTAAACCAGGTCTAAACCAGGACTAAACCAGAACTAAACCAGGTCTAAACCAGAACTAAACCAGGTCTAAAACAGGACTAAAGCAGGACTAAACCAGGACTAAACCAGAACTAAACCAGGTCTAAACCAGGACTAAACCAGGTCTAAAACAGGACTAAAGCCGGACTAAACCAGGACTAAACCAGAACTAAACCAGAACTAAACCAGGTCTAAACCAGGACTAAACCAGGTCTAAAACAGGACTAAAGCCGGACTAAACCAGGACTAAACCAGGACTAAACCAGGACTAAACCAGGTCTAAACCAGGACTAAACCAGGACTAAACCAGGACTTAACCAGGTCTAAACCAGGTCTAAACCAGGACTAAACCAGGACTAAACCAGGACTTAACCAGGACTAAACCAGGTCAAACCAGGATTAAACCAGGACTAAACCAGGACTAAACCAGGACTAAACCAGGTCTAAACCAGGACTAAACCAGGACTAAACCAGGACTAAACCAGAACTAAACCAGGTCTAAACCAGGACTAAACCAGGTCTAAACCAGGACTAAACAGGACTAAACCAGGACTAAACCAGGTCTAAACCAGGACTAAACCAGGACTAAACCAGGACTAAACCAGAACTAAACCAGGTCTAAACCAGGACTAAACCAGGACTAAAGCAGGACTAAACCAGGACTAAACCAGAACTAAACCAGGTCTAAACCAGGACTAAACCAGGACTAAACCAGGACTAAACCAGGTCTAAACCAGGACTAAACCAGGACTAAACCAGGACTAAACCAGGACTAAACCAGGTCTAAACCAGGACTAAACCAGGACTAAACCAGGACTAAACCAGAACTAAACCAGGTCTAAACCAGGACTAAACCAGGTCTAAACCAGCACTAAACAGGACTAAACCAGGACTAAACCAGGTCTAAACCAGGACTAAACCAGGACTAAACCAGGTCTAAACCAGGTCTAAACCAGGACTAAACCAGGACTAAACCAGGACTAAACCAGGACTAAACCAGGTCTAAACCAGGTCTAAACCAGGACTAAACCAGGACTAAACCAGGTCTAAAACAGGACTAAACCAGGACTAAACCAGGACTAAACCAGGTCTAAACCAGGACTAAACCAGGACTAAAGCAGGACTAAACCAGGTCTGAACCAGGACTAAACCAGGTCTAAACCAGGACTAAACCAGGACTAAACCAGGACTAAACCAGGACTAAAGCAGGACTAAACCAGGACTAAAACAGAACTAAACCAGGTCTAAACCAGAACTAAACCAGGTCTAAACCAGGACTAAACCAGGACTAAACCAGGACTAAACCAGGTCTAAACCAGGACTAAACCAGGACTAAACCAGAACTAAACCAGGTCTAAACCAGGACTAAACCAGGTCTAAACCAGGACTAAACCAGGACTAAACCAGGTCTAAACCAGGACTAAACCAGGACTAAACCAGGACTAAACCAGGTCTAAACCAGGACTAAACCAGGACTAAACCAGGACTAAACCA
Organism: Eucyclogobius newberryi; assembly: GCF_026437365.1. Taxonomy (NCBI): domain Eukaryota; kingdom Metazoa; phylum Chordata; class Actinopteri; order Gobiiformes; family Gobiidae; genus Eucyclogobius; species Eucyclogobius newberryi. Next base: position 1,331,585 of record NW_027316389.1, on the reverse strand, counting down.
GGACTAAACTAGGTCTAAACCAGGACTAAACCAGGTCTAAACCAGGTCTAAACCAGGTCTAAACCAGGACTAAACCAAGTCTAACCAGGACTAATGCAGGACTAAACCAGGACTAAACCAGAACTAAACCAGGTCTAAACCAGGACTAAAGCAGGACTAAACCAGAACTAAACCAGGACTAAACCAGGACTAAACCAGGACTAAACCAGGACTAAACCAGATCCAAACCAGGACTAAACCAGGACTAAAGCAGGACTAAACCAGGACTAAACCAGGACTAAACCAGGTCTAAACCAGGACTAAAGCAGGACTAAACCAGGACTAAAGCAGGACTAAACTAAGTCTAAACCAGGACTAAAGCAGGACTAAACCAGGACTAAACCAGAACTAAACCAGGTCCAAACCAGGACTAAACCAGGTCTAAACCAGGACTAAACCATGACTAAACCAGGACTAAACCAGGTCTAAACCAGGACTAAACCAGGACTAAACCAGGACTAAACCAGAACTAAACCAGGTCTAAACCAGGACTAAACCAGGTCTAAACCAGGTCTAAACCAGGACTAAACCAGGTCTAAACCAGGTCTAAACCAGGTCTAAACCAGGTCTAAACCAGGACTAAACCAGGTCTAAACCAGGTCTAAACCAGGTCTAAACCAGGACTAAACCAGGTCTAAACCAGGTCTAAACCAGGACTAAACCAGGACTAAACCAGGACTAAACCAGGACTAAAGCAGGACTATACCAGGTCTAAACCAGGACTAAACCAGGTCTAAACCAGGACTAAACCAGGACTAAAGCAGGACTAAACCAGGACTAAACCAGGTCTAAACCAGGTCTAAACCAGGACTAAACCAGAACTAAACCAGGTCTAAACCAGAACTAAACCAGGTCTAAAACAGGACTAAAGCAGGACTAAACCAGGACTAAACCAGAACTAAACCAGGTCTAAACCAGGACTAAACCAGGTCTAAAACAGGACTAAAGCCGGACTAAACCAGGACTAAACCAGAACTAAACCAGAACTAAACCAGGTCTAAACCAGGACTAAACCAGGTCTAAAACAGGACTAAAGCCGGACTAAACCAGGACTAAACCAGAACTAAACCAGGTCTAAACCAGGACTAAACCAGGACTAAACCAGGACTTAACCAGGTCTAAACCAGGACTAAACCAGGACTAAACCAGGACTAAACCAGGACTAAACCAGGTCAAACCAGGATTAAACCAGGACTAAACCAGGACTAAACCAGGTCTAAACCAGGACTAAACCAGGACTAAACCAGGACTAAACCAGAACTAAACCAGGTCTAAACCAGGACTAAACCAGGTCTAAACCAGGACTAAACAGGACTAAACCAGGACTAAACCAGGTCTAAACCAGGACTAAACCAGGACTAAACCAGGACTAAACCAGAACTAAACCAGGTCTAAACCAGGACTAAACCAGGACTAAAGCAGGACTAAACCAGGACTAAACCAGGACTAAACCAGGTCTAAACCAGGTCTAAACCAGGTCTAAACCAGAACTAAACCAGGTCTAAAACAGGACTAAAGCAGGACTAAACCAGGACTAAACCAGGACTAAACCAGGTCTAAACCAGGTCTAAACCCGGACTAAACCAGGACTAAACCAGGTCTAAACCAGGTCTAAACCAGGTCTAAACCAGGACTAAACCAGGACTAAACCAGGTCTAAACCAGGTCTAAACCAGGACTAAATCAGGTCTAAACCAGGACTAAACCAGGTCTAAACCAGGACTAAACCAGGACTAAACCAGGACTAAACCAGAACTAAACCATCTCTAAACCAGGTCTAAACCAGGTCTAAACCAGGTCTAAACCAGGACTAAACCAGGACTAAACCAGGACTAAACCAGGTCTAAACAGGACTAAACCAGGACTAAACCAGGTCTAAACCAGGACTAAACCAGGACTAAACCAGGACTAAACCAGAACTAAACCAGGTCTAAACCAGGTCTAAACCAGGACTAAACCAGAACTAAACCAGGTCTAAACCAGGACTAAACCAGGTCTAAACCAGGACTAAACAGGACTAAACCAGGACTAAACCAGGTCTAAACCAGGACTAAACCAGGACTAAACCAGGACTAAACCAGAACTAAACCAGGTCTAAACCAGGACTAAACCAGGACTAAAGCAGGACTAAACCAGGACTAAACCAGGACTAAACCAGGTCTAAACCAGGTCTAAACCAGCTCTAAACCAGAACTAAACCAGGTCTAAAACAGGACTAAAGCAGGACTAAACCAGGACTAAACCAGGACTAAACCAGGTCTAAACCAGGTCTAAACCCGGACTAAACCAGGACTAAACCAGGTCTAAACCAGGTCTAAACCAGGTCTAAACCAGGACTAAACCAGGACTAAACCAGGTCTAAACCAGGTCTAAACCAGGACTAAACCAGGTCTAAACCAGGACTAAACCAGGTCTAAACCAGGTCTAAACCAGAACTAAACCAGGTCTAAACCAGGACTAAACCAGGTCTAAACCAGGACTAAACCAGAACTAAACCAGGTCTAAACCATGACTAAACCAGGACTAAACCAGGTCTAAACCAGGACTAAACCAGGACTAAACCAGGTCTAAACCAGGACTAAACCAGGACTAATGCAGGACTAAACCAGGACTAAACCAGAACTAAACCAGGTCTAAACCAGGACTAAAGCAGGACTAAACCAGAACTAAACCAGGTCTAAACCAGGACTAAACCAGAACTAAACCAGGTCTAAACCAGGTCCAAACCAGGACTAAACCAGGACTAAACCAGGACTTAACCAGGACTAAACCAGGTCAAACCAGGATTAAACCAGGACTAAACCAGGACTAAACCAGGACTAAACCAGGTCTAAACCAGGACTAAACCAGGACTAAACCAGGACTAAACCAGAACTAAACCAGGTTTAAACCAGGACTAAACCAGATCTAAACCAGGACTAAACCAGGACTAAACCAGGTCTAAACCAGGTCTAAACCCGGACTAAACCAGGACTAAACCAGGACTAAACCAGGTCTAAACCAGGTCTAAACCAGGTCTAAACCAGGACTAAACCAGGACTAAACCAGGTCTAAACCAGGTCTAAACCAGGACTAAACCAGGTCTAAACCAGGACTAAACCAGGTCTAAACCAGGACTAAACCAGGACTAAACCAGGACTAAACCATCTCTAAACCAGGTCTAAACCAGGTCTAAACCAGGTCTAAACCAGGTCTAAACCAGGACTAAACCAGGACTAAACCAGGACTAAACCAGAACTAAACCAGGTCTAAACCAGGTCTAAACCAGGACTAAACCAGAACTAAACCAGGTCTAAACCAGGACTAAACCAGGTCTAAACCAGGACTAAACAGGACTAAACCAGGACTAAACCAGGTCTAAACCAGGACTAAACCAGGACTAAACCAGGACTAAACCAGAACTAAACCAGGTCTAAACCAGGACTAAACCAGGACTAAAGCAGGACTAAACCAGGACTAAACCAGGACTAAACCAGGTCTAAACCAGGTCTAAACCAGGTCTAAACCAGAACTAAACCAGGTCTAAAACAGGACTAAAGCAGGACTAAACCAGGACTAAACCAGGACTAAACCAGGTCTAAACCAGGTCTAAACCCGGACTAAACCAGGACTAAACCAGGTCTAAACCAGGTCTAAACCAGGACTAAACCAGGACTAAACCAGGTCTAAACCAGGTCTAAACCAGGACTAAACCAGGTCTAAACCAGGACTAAACCAGGTCTAAACCAGGTCTAAACCAGAACTAAACCAGGTCTAAACCAGGACTAAACCAGGTCTAAACCAGGACTAAACCAGAACTAAACCAGGTCTAAACCAGGACTAAACCAGGACTAAACCAGGTCTAAACCAGGACTAAACCAGGACTAAACCAGGTCTAAACCAGGACTAAACCAGGACTAATGCAGGACTAAACCAGGACTAAACCAGAACTAAACCAGGTCTAAACCAGGACTAAAGCAGGACTAAACCAGAACTAAACCAGGTCTAAACCAGGACTAAACCAGAACTAAACCAGGTCTAAACCAGGTCCAAACCAGGACTAAACCAGGACTAAACCAGGACTTAACCAGGACTAAACCAGGTCAAACCAGGATTAAACCAGGACTAAACCAGGACTAAACCAGGACTAAACCAGGTCTAAACCAGGACTAAACCAGGACTAAACCAGGACTAAACCAGAACTAAACCAGGTTTAAACCAGGACTAAACCAGATCTAAACCAGGACTAAACCAGGACTAAACCAGTTCTAAACCAGGTCTAAACCCGGACTAAACCAGGACTAAACCAGGACTAAACCAGGTCTAAACCAGGTCTAAACCAGGTCTAAACCAGGACTAAACCAGGACTAAACCAGGTCTAAACCAGGTCTAAACCAGGACTAAACCAGGTCTAAACCAGGACTAAACCAGGTCTAAACCAGGTCTAAACCAGGACTAAACCAGGACTAAACCAGGACTAAACCAGGACTAAAGCAGGACTATACCAGGTCTAAACCAGGACTAAACCAGGTCTAAACCAGGACTAAACCAGGACTAAAGCAGGACTAAACCAGGACTAAACCAGGTCTAAACCAGGTCTAAACCAGGACTAAACCAGAACTAAACCAGGTCTAAACCAGAACTAAACCAGGTCTAAAACAGGACTAAAGCAGGACTAAACCAGGACTAAACCAGAACTAAACCAGGTCTAAACCAGGACTAAACCAGGTCTAAAACAGGACTAAAGCCGGACTAAACCAGGACTAAACCAGAACTAAACCAGAACTAAACCAGGTCTAAACCAGGACTAAACCAGGTCTAAAACAGGACTAAAGCCGGACTAAACCAGGACTAAACCAGAACTAAACCAGGTCTAAAACCAGGACTAAACCAGGACTAAACCAGGACTAAACCAGGACTAAACCAGGTCAAACCAGGATTAAACCAGGACTAAACCAGGACTAAACCAGGTCTAAACCAGGACTAAACCAGGACTAAACCAGGACTAAACCAGAACTAAACCAGGTCTAAACCAGGACTAAACCAGGTCTAAACCAGGACTAAACAGGACTAAACCAGGACTAAACCAGGTCTAAACCAGGACTAAACCAGGACTAAACCAGGACTAAACCAGAACTAAACCAGGTCTAAACCAGGACTAAACCAGGACTAAAGCAGGACTAAACCAGGACTAAACCAGGACTAAACCAGGTCTAAACCAGGTCTAAACCAGGTCTAAACCAGAACTAAACCAGGTCTAAAACAGGACTAAAGCAGGACTAAACCAGGACTAAACCAGGACTAAACCAGGTCTAAACCAGGTCTAAACCCGGACTAAACCAGGACTAAACCAGGTCTAAACCAGGTCTAAACCAGGACTAAACCAGGACTAAACCAGGTCTAAACCAGGTCTAAACCAGGACTAAATCAGGTCTAAACCAGGACTAAACCAGGTCTAAACCAGGACTAAACCAGGACTAAACCAGGACTAAACCAGAACTAAACCATCTCTAAACCAGGTCTAAACCAGGTCTAAACCAGGTCTAAACCAGGACTAAACCAGGACTAAACCAGGACTAAACCAGGTCTAAACAGGACTAAACCAGGACTAAACCAGGTCTAAACCAGGACTAAACCAGGACTAAACCAGGACTAAACCAGAACTAAACCAGGTCTAAACCAGGTCTAAACCAGGACTAAACCAGAACTAAACCAGGTCTAAACCAGGACTAAACCAGGTCTAAACCAGGACTAAACAGGACTAAACCAGGACTAAACCAGGTCTAAACCAGGACTAAACCAGGACTAAACCAGGACTAAACCAGAACTAAACCAGGTCTAAACCAGGACTAAACCAGGACTAAAGCAGGACTAAACCAGGACTAAACCAGGACTAAACCAGGTCTAAACCAGGTCTAAACCAGGTCTAAACCAGAACTAAACCAGGTCTAAAACAGGACTAAAGCAGGACTAAACCAGGACTAAACCAGGACTAAACCAGGTCTAAACCAGGTCTAAACCCGGACTAAACCAGGACTAAACCAGGTCTAAACCAGGTCTAAACCAGGTCTAAACCAGGACTAAACCAGGACTAAACCAGGTCTAAACCAGGTCTAAACCAGGACTAAACCAGGTCTAAACCAGGACTAAACCAGGTCTAAACCAGGTCTAAACCAGAACTAAACCAGGTCTAAACCAGGACTAAACCAGGTCTAAACCAGGACTAAACCAGAACTAAACCAGGTCTAAACCAGGACTAAACCAGGACTAAACCAGGTCTAAACCAGGACTAAACCAGGACTAAACCAGGTCTAAACCAGGACTAAACCAGGACTAATGCAGGACTAAACCAGGACTAAACCAGAACTAAACCAGGTCTAAACCAGGACTAAAGCAGGACTAAACCAGAACTAAACCAGGTCTAAACCAGGACTAAACCAGAACTAAACCAGGTCTAAACCAGGTCCAAACCAGGACTAAACCAGGACTAAACCAGGACTTAACCAGGACTAAACCAGGTCAAACCAGGATTAAACCAGGACTAAACCAGGACTAAACCAGGACTAAACCAGGTCTAAACCAGGACTAAACCAGGACTAAACCAGGACTAAACCAGAACTAAACCAGGTTTAAACCAGGACTAAACCAGATCTAAACCAGGACTAAACCAGGACTAAACCAGGTCTAAACCAGGTCTAAACCCGGACTAAACCAGGACTAAACCAGGACTAAACCAGGTCTAAACCAGGTCTAAACCAGGTCTAAACCAGGACTAAACCAGGACTAAACCAGGTCTAAACCAGGTCTAAACCAGGACTAAACCAGGTCTAAACCAGGACTAAACCAGGTCTAAACCAGGACTAAACCAGGACTAAACCAGGACTAAACCAGAACTAAACCATCTCTAAACCAGGTCTAAACCAGGTCTAAACCAGGTCTAAACCAGGTCTAAACCAGGACTAAACCAGGACTAAACCAGGACTAAACCAGAACTAAACCAGGTCTAAACCAGGTCTAAACCAGGACTAAACCAGAACTAAACCAGGTCTAAACCAGGACTAAACCAGGTCTAAACCAGGACTAAACAGGACTAAACCAGGACTAAACCAGGTCTAAACCAGGACTAAACCAGGACTAAACCAGGACTAAACCAGAACTAAACCAGGTCTAAACCAGGACTAAACCAGGACTAAAGCAGGACTAAACCAGGACTAAACCAGGACTAAACCAGGTCTAAACCAGGTCTAAACCAGGTCTAAACCAGGACTAAACCAGGACTAAACCAGGTCTAAACCAGGTCTAAACCCGGACTAAACCAGGACTAAACCAGGTCTAAACCAGGTCTAAACCAGGTCTAAACCCGGACTAAACCAGGACTAAACCAGGTCTAAACCAGGTCTAAACCAGGTCTAAACCAGGACTAAACCAGGACTAAACCAGGTCTAAACCAGGTCTAAACCAGGACTCAACCAGGTCTAAACCAGGACTAAACCAGGTCTAAACCAGGTCTAAACCAGAACTAAACCAGGTCTAAACCAGGACTAAACCAGGTCTAAACCAGGACTAAACCAGAACTAAACCAGGTCTAAACCAGGACTAAACCAGGACTAAACCAGGTCTAAACCAGGACTAAACCAGGACTAAACCAGGTCTAAACCAGGACTAAACCAGGACTAATGCAGGACTAAACCAGGACTAAACCAGAACTAAACCAGGTCTAAACCAGGACTAAAGCAGGACTAAACCAGAACTAAACCAGGTCTAAACCAGGACTAAACCAGAACTAAACCAGGACTTAACCAGGACTAAACCAGGTCTAAACCAGGACTAATGCAGGACTAAACCAGGACTAAACCAGAACTAAACCAGGTCTAAACCAGGACTAAAGCAGGACTAAACCAGGACTAAACCAGGACTAAACCAGGACTTAACCAGGACTAAACCAGGACTAAACCAGGTCTAAACCAGGACTAAACCAGGACTAAACCAGAACTAAACCAGGTCTAAACCAGGACTAAACCAGGACTAAACCAGGACTAAACCAGGTCTAAACCAGGACTAAACCAGGACTAAACCAGGACTAAACCAGGACTAAACCAGGTCTAAACCAGGACTAAACCAGGACTAAACCAGGTCTAAACCAGGACTAAACCAGGACTAATGCAGGACTAAACCAGGACTAAACCAGAACTAAACCAGGTCTAAACCAGGACTAAAGCAGGACTAAACCAGAACTAAACCAGGTCTAAACCAGGACTAAACCAGAACTAAACCAGGACTTAACCAGGACTAAACCAGGTCTAAACCAGGACTAATGCAGGACTAAACCAGGACTAAACCAGAACTAAACCAGGTCTAAACCAGGACTAAACCAGGTCCAAACCAGGACTAAACCAGGACTAAACCAGGACTTAACCAGGACTAAACCAGGTCAAACCAGGATTAAACCAGGACTAAACCAGGACTAAACCAGGACTAAACCAGGTCTAAACCAGGACTAAACCAGGACTAAACCAGGACTAAACCAGAACTAAACCAGGTTTAAACCAGGACTAAACCAGATCTAAACCAGGACTAAACCAGGACTAAACCAGGTCTAAACCAGGTCTAAACCCGGACTAAACCAGGACTAAACCAGGACTAAACCAGGTCTAAACCAGGTCTAAACCAGGTCTAAACCAGGACTAAACCAGGACTAAACCAGGTCTAAACCAGGTCTAAACCAGGACTAAACCAGGTCTAAACCAGGACTAAACCAGGTCTAAACCAGGACTAAACCAGGACTAAACCAGGACTAAACCAGAACTAAACCATCTCTAAACCAGGTCTAAACCAGGTCTAAACCAGGTCTAAACCAGGACTAAACCAGGACTAAACCAGGACTAAACCAGGTCTAAACCAGGTCTAAACCAGGACTAAACCAGGACTAAACCAGGACTAAACCAGGTCTAAACCAGGTCTAAACCAGGACTAAACCAGGTCTAAACCAGGTCTAAACCAGGACTAAACCAGGACTAAACCAGGACTAAACCAGGTCTAAACCAGGTCTAAACCAGGTCTAAACCAGGACTAAACCAGGACTAAACCAGGTCTAAACCAGGTCTAAACCAGGACTAAACCAGAACTAAACCAGGTGTAAACCAGGACTAAACCATATCTAAACCAGGACTAAACCAGGACTAAACCAGGTCTAAACCAGGACTAAACCAGGACTAAACCAGGTCTAAACCAGGTCTAAACCAGGACTAAACCAGGTCTAAACCAGGACTAAACCAGGACTAAACCAGGACTAAACCAGAACTAAACCAGGTCTAAACAAGGACTAAACCAGGTCTAAACCAGGACTAAACCAGGTCTAAACAAGGACTAAACCAGGACTAAAGCAGGACTAAACCAGGTCTAAACCAGGACTAAAGCAGGACTAAACCAGGACTAAACCAGAACTAAACCAGGTCTAAACCAGGACTAAACCAGGTCTAAACCAGGTCTAAACCAGGACTAAACCAGGTCTAAACCAGGACTAAACCAGATCCAAACCAGGACTAAATCAGGACTAAAGCAGGACTAAACCAGGACTAAACCAGGACTAAACCAGGTCTAAACCAGGACTAAAGCAGGACTAAACCAGGACTAAACCAGGACTAAACCAGGACTAAACCAGGACTAAACCAGGTCTAAACCAGGTCTAAACCAGGACTAAACCAGGACTAAACCAGGTCTAAACCAGGTCTAAACCAGGACTAAACCAGAACTAAACCAGGTCTAAACCAGGACTAAACCAGATCTAAACCAGGACTAAACCAGGACTAAACCAGGACTAAACCAGAACTAAACCAGGTCTAAACCAGGACTAAACCAGGACTAAACCAGGTCTAAACCAGGACTAAACCAAGTCTAACCAGGACTAAACTAGGACTAAACCAGGTCTAAACCAGGTCTAAACCAGGACTAAACCAGGTCTAAACCAGGTCTAAACCAGGACTAAACCAGGTCTAAACCAGGACTAAACCAGGACTAAACCAGGACTAAACCAGGTCTAAACCAGGACTAAACCAGGACTAAACCAGGTCTAAACCAGGACTAAACCAAGTCTAAACCAGGTCTAAACCAGGACTAAACCAGAACTAAACCAGGTCTAAACCAGGACTAAACCAGATCTAAACCAGGACTAAACCAGGACTAAACCAGGACTAAACCAGAACTAAACCAGGTCTAAACCAGGACTAAACCAGGACTAAACCAGGTCTAAACCAGGACTAAACCAAGTCTAACCAGGACTAAACCAGGTCTAAACCAGGACTAAACCAGGACTAAACCAGGACTAAACCAGAACTAAACCAGGTCTAAACCAGGACTAAACCAGGACTAAACCAGGTCTAAACCAGGACTAAACCAGGACTAAACCAGGACTAAACCAGAACTAAACCAGGTCTAAACCAGGACTAAACCAGGTCTAAACCAGGACTAAACCAGGTCTAAACCAGGACTAAACCAGGACTAAACCAGGTCCAAACCAGGACTAAACCAGGACTAAACCAGGACTAAACCAGGTCTAAACCAGGACTAAACCAGGACTAAACCAGGACTAAACCAGGTCTAAACCAGGACTAAACCAGGTCTAAACCAGGTCTAAACCAGGTCTAAACCAGGACTAAACCAGAACTAAACCAGGTCTAAACCAGGACTAAACCAGGTCTAAACCAGGACTAAACCAGGTCTAAACCAGGACTAAACCAGGACTAAACCAGGTCTAAACCAGGACTAAACCAGGTCTAAACCAGGACTAAACCAGGACTAAACCAGGTCTAAACTAGGTCTAAACCAGGACTAAACCAGGTCTAAACCAGGACTAAACCAGGACTAAACCAGGTCTAAACTAGGTCTAAACCAGGACTAAACCAGGTCTAAACCAGGACTAAACCAGGACTAAACCAGGACTAAACCAGGTCTAAACCAGGACTAAACCTGGTCTAAACCAGGACTAAACCAGGACTAAACCAGGTCTAAACAAGGACTATACCAGGTCTAAACAGGACTAAACCAGGTCTAAACCAGGACTAAACCAAGACTAAACCAGGTCTATACCAGGACTAAACCAAGTCTAAACCAGGACTAAAGCAGGACTAAACCAGATCTAAACCAGGACTAAACCAGGACTAAACCAGGACTAAACCAGGTCTAAACCAGGACTAAACCAGGACTAAACCAGGTCTAAACCAGGACTAAACTAAGTCTAACCAGGACTAAACTAGGACTAAACCAGGTCTAAACCAGGTCTAAACCAGGTCTAAACCAGGACTAAACCAGGTCTAAACCAGGACTAAACCAGGACTAAACCAGGACTAAACCAGGTCTAAACCAGGACTAAACCAGGACTAAACCAGGTCTAAACCAGGACTAAACCAAGTCTAAACCAGGTCTAAACCAGGACTAAACCAGAACTAAACCAGGTCTAAACCAGGACTAAACCAGATCTAAACCAGGACTAAACCAGGACTAAACCAGAACTAAACCAGGTCTAAACCAGGACTAAACCAGGACTAAACCAGGTCTAAACCAGGACTAAACCAAGTCTAACCAGGACTAAACCAGGTCTAAACCAGGACTAAACCAGGACTAAACCAGGACTAAACCAGAACTAAACCAGGTCTAAACCAGGACTAAACCAGGACTAAACCAGGTCTTAACCAGGACTAAACCAGGACTAAACCAGGACTAAACCAGAACTAAACCAGGTCTAAACCAGGACTAAACCAGGACTAAACCAGGTCTAAACCAGGACTAAACCAAGTCTAACCAGGACTAAACCAGGTCTAAACCAGGACTAAACCAGGACTAAACCAGAACTAAACCAGGTCTAAACCAGGACTAAACCAGGTCTAAACCAGAACTAAACCAGGACTAAACCAGGACTAAACTAAGTCTAACCAGGTCTAAACTAGGACTAAACCAGGTCTAAACCAGGTCTAAACCAGGTCTAAACCAGGACTAAACCAGGTCTAAACCAGGACTAAACCAGGACTAAACCAGGACTAAACCAGGTCTAAACCAGGACTAAACCAGGACTAAACCAGGTCTAAACCAGGACTAAACCAAGTCTAAACCAGGTCTAAACCAGGACTAAACCAGAACTAAACCAGGTCTAAACCAGGACTAAACCAGATCTAAACCAGGACTAAACCAGGACTAAACCAGGACTAAACCAGAACTAAACCAGGTCTAAACCAGGACTAAACCAGGACTAAACCAGGTCTAAACCAGGACTAAACCAAGTCTAACCAGGACTAAACCAGGTCTAAACCAGGACTAAACCAGGACTAAACCAGGACTAAACCAGAACTAAACCAGGTCTAAACCAGGACTAAACCAGGACTAAACCAGGTCTAAACCAGGACTAAACCAGGACTAAACCAGGACTAAACCAGGTCTAAACCAGGACTAAACCAGGACTAAACCAGGACTAAACCAGGTCTAAACCAGGACTAAACCAAGTCTAACCAGGACTAATGCAGGACTAAACCAGGACTAAACCAGAACTAAACCAGGTCTAAACCAGGACTAAACCAGGTCTAAACCAGGACTAAACCAGGTCTAAACCAGGACTGAACCTGGTCTAAACCAGGACTAAACCATGACTAAACCAGGACTAAACCAGGTCTAAACCAGGACTAAACCAGGACTAAACCAGGTCTAAACCAGGTCTAAACCAGGTCTAAACCAGGTCTAAACCAGGTCTAAACCAGGTCTAAACCAGGTCTAAACCAGGTCTAAACCAGGACTAAACCAGGACTAAACCAGGACTAAAGCAGGACTATACCAGGTCTAAACCAGGACTAAACCAGGTCTAAACCAGGTCTAAACCAGGACTAAACCAGAACTAAACCAGGTCTAAACCAGAACTAAACCAGGTCTAAAACAGGACTAAAGCAGGACTAAACCAGGACTAAACCAGAACTAAACCAGGTCTAAACCAGGACTAAACCAGGTCTAAAACAGGACTAAAGCCGGACTAAACCAGGACTAAACCAGAACTAAACCAGAACTAAACCAGGTCTAAACCAGGACTAAACCAGGTCTAAAACAGGACTAAAGCCGGACTAAACCAGGACTAAACCAGGACTAAACCAGGACTAAACCAGGTCTAAACCAGGACTAAACCAGGACTAAACCAGGACTTAACCAGGTCTAAACCAGGTCTAAACCAGGACTAAACCAGGACTAAACCAGGACTTAACCAGGACTAAACCAGGTCAAACCAGGATTAAACCAGGACTAAACCAGGACTAAACCAGGACTAAACCAGGTCTAAACCAGGACTAAACCAGGACTAAACCAGGACTAAACCAGAACTAAACCAGGTCTAAACCAGGACTAAACCAGGTCTAAACCAGGACTAAACAGGACTAAACCAGGACTAAACCAGGTCTAAACCAGGACTAAACCAGGACTAAACCAGGTCTAAACCAGGTCTAAACCAGGACTAAACCAGGTCTAAACCAGGACTAAACCAGGACTAAACCAGGTCTAAACCAGGTCTAAACCAGGACTAAACCAGGACTAAAGCAGGACTAAACCAGGACTAAACCAGAACTAAACCAGGTCTAAAACAGGACTAAACCAGGACTAAACCAGGACTAAACCAGGACTAAACCAGAACTAAACCAGGTCTAAACCAGGACTAAACCAGGACTAAAGCAGGACTAAACCAGGACTAAACCAGAACTAAACCAGGTCTAAACCAGGACTAAACCAGGACTAAACCAGGACTAAACCAGGTCAAACCAGGATTAAACCAGGACTAAACCAGGTCTAAACCAGGACTAAACCAGGACTACACCAGGACTAAACCAGAACTAAACCAGGTCTAAACCAGGACTAAACCAGGTCTAAACCAGCACTAAACAGGACTAAACCAGGACTAAACCAGGTCTAAACCAGGACTAAACCAGGACTAAACCAGGTCTAAACCAGGTCTAAACCAGGACTAAACCAGGACTAAAGCAGGACTAAACCAGGACTAAACCAGGTCTAAACCAGGTCTAAACCAGGACTAAACCAGGACTAAACCAGGTCTAAAACAGGACTAAACCAGGACTAAACCAGGACTAAACCAGGTCTAAACCAGGACTAAACCAGGACTAAAGCAGGACTAAACCAGGTCTGAACCAGGACTAAACCAGGTCTAAACCAGGACTAAACCAGGACTAAACCAGGACTAAACCAGGACTAAAGCAGGACTAAACCAGGACTAAAACAGAACTAAACCAGGTCTAAACCAGAACTAAACCAGGTCTAAACCAGGACTAAACCAGGACTAAACCAGGACTAAACCAGGTCTAAACCAGGACTAAACCAGGACTAAACCAGAACTAAACCAGGTCTAAACCAGGACTAAACCAGGTCTAAACCAGGACTAAACCAGGACTAAACCAGGTCTAAACCAGGACTAAACCAGGACTAAACCAGGACTAAACCAGGTCTAAACCAGGACTAAACCAGGTCTAAACCAGGACTAAACCAGGACTAAACCAGGACTAAACTAGGTCTAAACCAGGACTAAACCAGGTCTAAACCAGGTCTAAACCAGGTCTAAACCAGGACTAAACCAAGTCTAACCAGGACTAATGCAGGACTAAACCAGGACTAAACCAGAACTAAACCAGGTCTAAACCAGGACTAAAGCAGGACTAAACCAGAACTAAACCAGGACTAAACCAGGACTAAACCAGGACTAAACCAGGACTAAACCAGATCCAAACCAGGACTAAACCAGGACTAAAGCAGGACTAAACCAGGACTAAACCAGGACTAAACCAGGTCTAAACCAGGACTAAAGCAGGACTAAACCAGGACTAAAGCAGGACTAAACTAAGTCTAAACCAGGACTAAAGCAGGACTAAACCAGGACTAAACCAGAACTAAACCAGGTCCAAACCAGGACTAAACCAGGTCTAAACCAGGACTAAACCATGACTAAACCAGGACTAAACCAGGTCTAAACCAGGACTAAACCAGGACTAAACCAGGACTAAACCAGAACTAAACCAGGTCTAAACCAGGACTAAACCAGGTCTAAACCAGGTCTAAACCAGGTCTAAACCAGGACTAAACCAGGTCTAAACCAGGTCTAAACCAGGTCTAAACCAGGTCTAAACCAGGACTAAACCAGGTCTAAACCAGGTCTAAACCAGGTCTAAACCAGGACTAAACCAGGTCTAAACCAGGTCTAAACCAGGACTAAACCAGGACTAAACCAGGACTAAACCAGGACTAAAGCAGGACTATACCAGGTCTAAACCAGGACTAAACCAGGTCTAAACCAGGACTAAACCAGGACTAAAGCAGGACTAAACCAGGACTAAACCAGGTCTAAACCAGGTCTAAACCAGGACTAAACCAGAACTAAACCAGGTCTAAACCAGAACTAAACCAGGTCTAAAACAGGACTAAAGCAGGACTAAACCAGGACTAAACCAGAACTAAACCAGGTCTAAACCAGGACTAAACCAGGTCTAAAACAGGACTAAAGCCGGACTAAACCAGGACTAAACCAGAACTAAACCAGAACTAAACCAGGTCTAAACCAGGACTAAACCAGGTCTAAAACAGGACTAAAGCCGGACTAAACCAGGACTAAACCAGAACTAAACCAGGTCTAAACCAGGACTAAACCAGGACTAAACCAGGACTTAACCAGGTCTAAACCAGGACTAAACCAGGACTAAACCAGGACTAAACCAGGACTAAACCAGGACTAAAGCAGGACTAAACCAGGACTAAACCAGGACTAAACCAGGACTAAACCAGGACTAAACCAGAACTAAACCAGGTCTAAACCAGGACTAAACCAGGTCTAAACCAGGACTAAACCAGGACTAAACCAGGACTAAACCAGGTCTAAACCAGGACTAAACCAGGACTAAACCAGGACTAAACCAGAACTAAACCAGGTCTAAACCAGGACTAAACCAGGTCTAAACCAGGACTAAACAGGACTAAACCAGGACTAAACCAGGTCTAAACCAGGACTAAACCAGGACTAAACCAGGACTAAACCAGAACTAAACCAGGTCTAAACCAGGACTAAACCAGGACTAAAGCAGGACTAAACCAGGACTAAACCAGGACTAAACCAGGTCTAAACCAGGTCTAAACCAGGTCTAAACCAGAACTAAACCAGGTCTAAAACAGGACTAAACCAGGACTAAACCAGGACTAAACCAGGTCTAAACCAGGTCTAAACCCGGACTAAACCAGGACTAAACCAGGTCTAAACCAGGTCTAAACCAGGTCTAAACCAGGACTAAACCAGGACTAAACCAGGTCTAAACCAGGTCTAAACCAGGACTAAACCAGGTCTAAACCAGGACTAAACCAGGACTAAACCAGGACTAAACCAGAACTAAACCATCTCTAAACCAGGTCTAAACCAGGTCTAAACCAGGTCTAAACCAGGACTAAACCAGGACTAAACCAGGACTAAACCAGGTCTAAACCAGGTCTAAACCAGGACTAAACCAGGACTAAACCAGGACTAAACCAGGTCTAAACCAGGTCTAAACCAGGACTAAACCAGGTCTAAACCAGGTCTAAACCAGGACTAAACCAGGTCTAAACCAGGACTAAACCAGGACTAAACCAGGTCAAAACCAGGTCTAAACCCGGACTAAACCAGGACTAAACCAGGACTAAACCAGGTCTAAACCAGGTCTAAACCAGGTCTAAACCAGGACTAAACCAGGACTAAACCAGGTCTAAACCAGGTCTAAACCAGGACTAAACCAGAACTAAACCAGGTCTAAACCAGGACTAAACCATATCTAAACCAGGACTAAACCAGGACTAAACCAGGACTAAACCAGGACTAAACCAGGTCTAAACCAGGACTAAACCAGGACTAAACCAGGTCTAAACCAGGTCTAAACCAGGACTAAACCAGGTCTAAACCAGGACTAAACCAGGACTAAACCAGGACTAAACCAGAACTAAACCAGGTCTAAACAAGGACTAAACCAGGTCTAAACCAGGACTAAACCAGGTCTAAACAAGGACTAAACCAGGACTAAAGCAGGACTAAACCAGGTCTAAACCAGGACTAAAGCAGGACTAAACCAGGTCTAAACCAGGACTAAACCAGAACTAAACCAGGTCTAAACCAGGACTAAACCATATCTAAACCAGGACTAAACCAGGACTAAACCAGGACTAAACCAGGACTAAACCAGGTCTAAACCAGGACTAAACCAGGACTAAACCAGGTCTAAACCAGGACTAAACCAGGACTAAACCAGGTCTAAACCAGGACTAAACCAGGACTAAACCAGGACTAAACCAGAACTAAACCAGGTCTAAACAAGGACTAAACCAGGTCTAAACCAGGACTAAACCAGGTCTAAACAAGGACTAAACCAGGACTAAAGCAGGACTAAACCAGGTCTAAACCAGGACTAAAGCAGGACTAAACCAGGACTAAACCAGAACTAAACCAGGTCTAAACCAGGTCTAAACCAGGTCTAAACCAGGTCTAAACCAGGACTAAACCAGGTCTAAACCAGGTCTAAACCAGGACTAAACCAGGTCTAAACCAGGACTAAACCAGATCCAAACCAGGACTAAACCAGGACTAAAGCAGGACTAAACCAGGACTAAACCAGGACTAAACCAGGTCTAAACCAGGACTAAAGCAGGTCTAAACCAGGACTAAACCAGGACTAAACCAGGTCTAAACCAGGTCTAAACCAGGTCTAAACCAGGACTAAACCAGGTCTAAACCAGGTCTAAACCAGGACTAAACCAGGTCTAAACCAGGTCTAAACCAGGACTAAACCAGGTCTAAACCAGGACTAAACCAGGTCTAAACCAGGACTAAACCAGGACTAAACCAGGACTAAACCAGAACTAAACCATCTCTAAACCAGGTCTAAACCAGGTCTAAACCAGGTCTAAACCAGGACTAAACCAGGACTAAACCAGGTCTAAACCAGGTCTAAACCAGGACTAAACCAGGACTAAACCAGGACTAAACCAGGTCTAAACCAGGTCTAAACCAGGACTAAACCAGGTCTAAACCAGGTCTAAACCAGGACTAAACCAGGTCTAAACCAGGACTAAACAAGGACTAAACCAGGTCTAAACCAGGTCTAAACCCGGACTAAACCAGGACTAAACCAGGACTAAACCAGGTCTAAACCAGGTCTAAACCAGGTCTAAACCAGGACTAAACCAGGACTAAACCAGGTCTAAACCAGGTCTAAACCAGGACTAAACCATAACTAAACCAGGTCTAAACCAGGACTAAACCAGGACTAAACCATATCTAAACCAGGACTAAACCAGGACTAAACCAGGACTAAACCAGGTCTAAACCAGGACTAAACCAGGACTAAACCAGGACTAAACCAGGTCTAAACCAGGTCTAAACCAGGACTAAACCAGGTCTAAACCAGGACTAAACCAGGACTAAACCAGGACTAAACCAGAACTAAACCAGGTCTAAACAAGGACTAAACCAGGTCTAAACCAGGACTAAACCAGGTCTAAACAAGGACTAAACCAGGACTAAAGCAGGACTAAACCAGGTCTAAACCAGGACTAAAGCAGGACTAAACCAGGACTAAACCAGAACTAAACCAGGTCTAAACCAGGTCTAAACCAGGTCTAAACCAGGTCTAAACCAGGACTAAACCAGGTCTAAACCAGGTCTAAACCAGGACTAAACCAGGTCTAAACCAGGACTAAACCAGATCCAAACCAGGACTAAACCAGGACTAAAGCAGGACTAAACCAGGACTAAACCAGGACTAAACCAGGTCTAAACCAGGACTAAAGCAGGACTAAACCAGGTCTGAACCAGGACTAAACCAGGACTAAACCAGGTCTAAACCAGGTCTAAACCAGGTCTAAACCAGGACTAAACCAGGTCTAAACCAGGTCTAAACCAGGACTAAACCAGGTCTAAACCAGGTCTAAACCAGGTCTAAACCAGGACTAAACCAGGACTAAACCAGGTCTAAACCAGGTCTAAACCAGGACTAAACCAGAACTAAACCAGGTCTAAACCAGGACTAAACCAGATCTAAACCAGGACTAAACCAGGACTAAACCAGGACTAAACCAGGTCTAAACCAGGACTAAACCAAGTCTAACCAGGACTAAACTAGGACTAAACCAGGTCTAAACCAGGTCTAAACCAGGACTAAACCAGGTCTAAACCAGGACTAAACCAGGTCTAAACCAGGACTAAACCAGGACTAAACCAGGTCTAAACCAGGACTAAACCAAGTCTAAACCAGGTCTAAACCAGGACTAAACCAGAACTAAACCAGGTCTAAACCAGGACTAAACCAGATCTAAACCAGGACTAAACCAGGACTAAACCAGGACTAAACCAGAACTAAACCAGGTCTAAACCAGGACTAAACCAGGACTAAACCAGGTCTAAACCAGGACTAAACCAAGTCTAACCAGGACTAAACCAGGTCTAAACCAGGACTAAACCAGGACTAAACCAGGACTAAACCAGAACTAAACCAGGTCTAAACCAGGACTAAACCAGGACTAAACCAGGTCTAAACCAGGACTAAACCAGGACTAAACCAGGACTAAACCAGAACTAAACCAGGTCTAAACCAGGACTAAACCAGGTCTAAACCAGAACTAAACCAGGTCTAAACCAGGACTAAACCAGGACTAAACCAGGTCCAAACCAGGACTAAACCAGGACTAAACCAGGACTAAACCAGGTCTAAACCAGGACTAAACCAGGACTAAACCAGGACTAAACCAGGTCTAAACCAGGACTAAACCAGGTCTAAACCAGGTCTAAACCAGGTCTAAACCAGGACTAAACCAAGTCTAACCAGGACTAATGCAGGACTAAACCAGGACTAAACCAGAACTAAACCAGGTCTAAACCAGGACTAAACCAGGTCTAAACCAGGACTAAACCAGGTCTAAACCAGGACTAAACCAGGACTAAACCAGGTCTAAACTAGGTCTAAACCAGGACTAAACCAGGTCTAAACCAGGACTAAACCAGGACTAAACCAGGTCTAAACTAGGTCTAAACCAGGACTAAACCAGGTCTAAACCAGGACTAAACCAGGACTAAACCAGGACTAAACCAGGTCTAAACCAGGACTAAACCTGGTCTAAACCAGGACTAAACCAGGACTAAACCAGGTCTAAACAAGGACTATACCAGGTCTAAACAGGACTAAACCAGGTCTAAACCAGGACTAAACCAGGACTAAACCAGGTCTAAACCAGGACTAAACCAAGTCTAAACCAGGACTAAAGCAGGACTAAACCAGATCTAAACCAGGATTAAAACAGGACTAAACCAGGACTAAACCAGGACTAAACCAGGTCTAAACCAGGACTAAACCAGGACTAAACCAGGTCTAAACCAGGACTAAACTAAGTCTAACCAGGACTAAACTAGGACTAAACCAGGTCTAAACCAGGTCTAAACCAGGTCTAAACCAGGACTAAACCAGGTCTAAACCAGGACTAAACCAGGACTAAACCAGGACTAAACCAGGTCTAAACCAGGACTAAACCAGGACTAAACCAGGTCTAAACCAGGACTAAACCAAGTCTAAACCAGGTCTAAACCAGGACTAAACCAGAACTAAACCAGGTCTAAACCAGGACTAAACCAGATCTAAACCAGGACTAAACCAGGACTAAACCAGAACTAAACCAGGTCTAAACCAGGACTAAACCAGGACTAAACCAGGTCTAAACCAGGACTAAACCAAGTCTAACCAGGACTAAACCAGGTCTAAACCAGGACTAAACCAGGACTAAACCAGGACTAAACCAGAACTAAACCAGGTCTAAACCAGAACTAAACCAGGTCTAAACCAGGACTAAACCAGGACTAAACTAAGTCTAACCAGGACTAAACTAGGACTAAACCAGGACTAAACCAGGTCTAAACCAGGACTAAACCAGAACTAAACCAGGTCTAAACCAGGACTAAACCAGATCTAAACCAGGACTAAACCAGGACTAAACCAGAACTAAACCAGGTCTAAACCAGGACTAAACCAGGACTAAACCAGGTCTAAACCAGGACTAAACCAAGTCTAACCAGGACTAAACCAGGTCTAAACCAGGACTAAACCAGGACTAAACCAGGACTAAACCAGAACTAAACCAGGTCTAAACCAGAACTAAACCAGGTCTAAACCAGGACTAAACCAGGACTAAACTAAGTCTAACCAGGACTAAACCAGGACTAAACCAGGTCTAAACCAGGACTAAACCAGGACTAAACCAGGACTAAACCAGAACTAAACCAGGTCTAAACCAGGACTAAACCAGGTCTAAACCAGAACTAAACCAGGTCTAAACCAGGACTAAACCAGGTCTAAACCAGGACTAAACCAGGACTAAACTAAGTCTAACCAGGACTAAACTAGGACTAAACCAGGTCTAAACCAGGTCTAAACCAGGACTAAACCAGGTCTAAACCAGGACTAAACCAGGACTAAACCAGGACTAAACCAGGTCTAAACCAGGACTAAACCAGGACTAAACCAGGTCTAAACCAGGACTAAACCAAGTCTAAACCAAGTCTAAACCAGGTCTAAACCAGGACTAAACCAGAACTAAACCAGGTCTAAACCAGGACTAAACCAGATCTAAACCAGGACTAAACCAGGACTAAACCAGGTCTAAACCAGGACTAAACCAGGACTAAACCAGGTCTAAACCAGGACTAAACCAAGTCTAACCAGGACTAAACCAGGTCTAAACCAGGACTAAACCAGGACTAAACCAGGACTAAACCAGAACTAAACCAGGTCTAAACCAGGACTAAACCAGGACTAAACCAGGTCTAAACCAGGACTAAACCAAGTCTAACCAGGACTAAACCAGGTCTAAACCAGGACTAAACCAGGACTAAACCAGGACTAAACCAGAACTAAACCAGGTCTAAACCAGGACTAAACCAGGACTAAACCAGGTCTAAACCAGGACTAAACCAGGACTAAACCAGGACTAAACCAGGTCTAAACCAGGACTAAACCAGGACTAAACCAGGACTAAACCAGGTCTAAACCAGGACTAAACCAAGTCTAACCAGGACTAATGCAGGACTAAACCAGGACTAAACCAGAACTAAACCAGGTCTAAACCAGGACTAAACCAGGTCTAAACCAGGACTAAACCAGGACTAAACCAGGACTAAACCAGGACTAAACCAGGTCTAAACCAGGTCTAAACCAGGTCTAAACCAGGACTAAACCAGGACTAAACCAGGACTAAACCTGGTCTAAACCAGGACTAAACCAGGACTAAACCAGGTCTAAACAAGGACTATACCAGGTCTAAACAGGACTAAACCAGGACTAAACCAGGACTAAAGCAGGACTAAACCAGAACTAAACCAGGTCTAAACCAGGACTAAACCAGGTCTAAACCAGGACTAAACCAGGACTAAACCAGGACTAAACCAGAACTAAACCAGGTCTAAACCAGGACTAAACCAGGTCTAAACCAGGACTTAACCAGGTCTAAACCAGGTCTAAACCAGGTCTAAACCAGGACTAAACCAGGACTAAACCAGGACTAAACCAGAACTAAACCAGGTCTAAACCAGGTCTAAACCAGGTCTAAACCAGGACTAAACCAGGTCTAAACCAGGTCTAAACCAGGACTAAACCAGGACTAAACCAGGACTAAACCAGGACTAAAGCAGGACTATACCAGGTCTAAAACAGGACTAAACCAGGACTAAACCAGGACTAAACCAGGTCTAAACCAGGACTAAACCAGGACTAAAGCAGGACTAAACCAGGTCTGAACCAGGACTAAACCAGGTCTAAACCAGGACTAAACCAGGACTAAACCAGGACTAAAGCAGGACTAAACCAGGACTAAACCAGAACTAAACCAGGTCTAAACCAGGATTAAACCAGGTCTAAACCAGGACTAAACCAGGTCTAAACCAGGACTAAACCAGGACTAAACCAGGACTAAACCAGGTCTAAACCAGGACTAAACCAGGTCTAAACCAGGACTAAACCAGGACTAAACCAGGTCTAAACCAGGACTAAACCAGGACTAAACCAGGACTAAACCAGGTCTAAACCAGGACTAAACCAGGTCTAAACCAGGACTAAACCATGACTAAACCAGGACTAAACCAGGACTAAACTAGGACTAAACCAGGTCTAAACCAGGTCTAAACCAGGTCTAAACCAGGACTAAACCAAGTCTAACCAGGACTTAACCAGGTCTAAACCAGGTCTAAACCAGGACTAAACCAGGACTAAACCAGGACTTAACCAGGACTAAACCAGGTCAAACCAGGATTAAACCAGGACTAAACCAGGACTAAACCAGGACTAAACCAGGACTAAACCAGAACTAAACCAGGTCTAAACCAGGACTAAATCAGGTCTAAACCAGGACTAAACAGGACTAAACCAGGACTAAACCAGGTCTAAACCAGGACTAAACCAGGACTAAACCAGGTCTAAACCAGGTCTAAACCAGGACTAAACCAGGTCTAAACCAGGACTAAACCAGGACTAAACCAGGTCTAAACCAGGTCTAAACCAGGACTAAACCAGGACTAAAGCAGGACTAAACCAGGACTAAACCAGAACTAAACCAGGTCTAAACCAGGACTAAACCAGGACTAAACCAGAACTAAACCAGGTCTAAACCAGGATTAAACCAGGACTAAACTAGGTCTAAACCAGGACTAAACCAGGTCTAAACCAGGACTAAAGCAGGACTAAACCAGAACTAAACCAGGACTAAACCAGGACTAAACCAGGACTAAACCAGGACTAAACCAGATCCAAACCAGGACTAAACCAGGACTAAAGCAGGACTAAACCAGGACTAAACCAGGACTAAACCAGGTCTAAACCAGGACTAAAGCAGGACTAAACCAGGACTAAAGCAGGACTAAACCAAGTCTAAACCAGGACTAAAGCAGGACTAAACCAGGACTAAACCAGAACTAAACCAGGTCCAAACCAGGACTAAACCAGGTCTAAACCAGGACTAAACCATGACTAAACCAGGACTAAACCAGGTCTAAACCAGGACTAAACCAGGACTAAACCAGGACTAAACCAGAACTAAGCCAGGTCTAAACCAGGACTAAACCAGGTCTAAACCAGGACTAAACCAGGTCTAAACCAGGTCTAAACCAGGACTAAACCAGGTCTAAACCAGGTCTAAACCAGGACTAAACCAGGACTAAACCAGGACTAAACCAGGACTAAAGCAGGACTATACCAGGTCTAAACCAGGACTAAACCAGGTCTAAACCAGGACTAAACCAGGACTAAAGCAGGACTAAACCAGGACTAAACCAGGTCTAAACCAGGTCTAAACCAGGACTAAACCAGAACTAAACCAGGTCTAAACCAGAACTAAACCAGGTCTAAAACAGGACTAAAGCAGGACTAAACCAGGACTAAACCAGAACTAAACCAGGTCTAAACCAGGACTAAACCAGGTCTAAAACAGGACTAAAGCCGGACTAAACCAGGACTAAACCAGAACTAAACCAGGTCTAAACCAGGACTAAACCAGGACTAAACCAGGACTTAACCAGGTCTAAACCAGGACTAAACCAGGACTAAACCAGGACTAAACCAGGACTAAACCAGGTCAAACCAGGATTAAACCAGGACTAAACCAGGACTAAACCAGGACTAAACCAGGTCTAAACCAGGACTAAACCAGGACTAAACCAGGACTAAACCAGAACTAAACCAGGTCTAAACCAGGACTAAACCAGGTCTAAACCAGGACTAAACAGGACTAAACCAGGACTAAACCAGGTCTAAACCAGGACTAAACCAGGACTAAACCAGGACTAAACCAGAACTAAACCAGGTCTAAACCAGGACTAAACCAGGACTAAAGCAGGACTAAACCATGACTAAACCAGAACTAAACCAGGTCTAAACCAGGACTAAACCAGGACTAAACCAGGACTAAACCAGGACTAAACCAGGTCAAACCAGGATTAAACCAGGACTAAACCAGGACTAAACCAGGACTAAACCAGGTCTAAACCAGGACTAAACCAGGACTAAACCAGGACTAAACCAGGACTAAACCAGGTCTAAACCAGGTCTGAACCAGGTCTAAACCAGGACTAAACCAGGACTAAACCAGCTCTAAACCAGGACTAAACCAGGTCTAAACCAGAACTAAACCAGGACTAAACCAGGACTAAACCAGGTCTAAACAAGGACTAAACCAGGACTAAACAAGGTTAAAGAAAGTTAAAACCAGACAGTCTCCATGGAGATAGATCCGTTTAATGCCACACTCTGGTATATTACTGTCAAAGGAACATTCCCCTGGTGTAATACCTCATACGTCCAGCAGGGTTACATTGTCTGGACCATCCAGCAGTTCTTCAGCACAAACAATGTGCTGACCTCAGGGGTCCTCAGGGGGCCTCAGATGACCTCAGGGGTCCTCAGATGACCTCAGGGCCTCATATCCTTATTTTTATGTCTGAACTCTTGTGTGACTCCTGCGTCTGACTTTAAGCTTCTGAATTTCATTCACAAAAAGGTTTCAAACGTGTGTTTATAAAAATAAACTTTATTGATACAAGTGTTTGCATGTTTCATATTTGTATAGAGTCAGTTCTGCTAAAAGCAAAATCATGAAAAATAAGTCAGGAGAATATTTCAAACATTTATTCAAAGTCCGTCGTAAAAAGTGTTTAATCATAGAATAAATAAGAGAATATCTGTGTCCAGCAGAGTCTGAGAAACAAACATCTTCATCACATTCTATCCACTTTTAAAACTAAAAACTAAATCATAAAATATTTGGTCTTAAACGTGAGACGCGTCAAGTCAAACCTCAAGTCGATAATACAAGAGTAAAGACTGGACCAGGTCCAGGTCCAGGTCCAGGTCTGAGCCAGGTCCAGGTCCGGGTCCAGGTCTGAGCCAGGTCCAGGTCCAGGTCCAGGTCTGAGCCAGGTCCAGGTCCGGGTCCAGGTCCTGGTCCTGGTCCTGGTCCTGGTCCAGGTCCAGGACACAAAGACAATTCTTGTTATATTTGAGCTGAGGCCCAATCACAGCGCAGCTTTGTGGTTTGGGCGGAGCCAAAGGTGAAGCGCTCAGAACAAACTTCAGACAGTTTTAGGAGACGATCTGTGTGTGACACTTTGACCAATGAGTATCTAGTATTTCTCTGACCACTCCCACCTGGTTCAGAGCGACGCCCCCTTCAGGCCAAAGGTCCTGACACTCACTGGGTGGAGTCTGAGTCGCTGGAGTCCATGTTGCAGGTCTGCGTCCCTCGGTGCTGGACGGAGCTGTGCACGTGTCCAGGAGCGTGCACGTGAGCTGTGGAGGCGTGGCCGTGAGCTCCGGGGGCGTGGCACAGGTTCTGCGTGCTCCGCCTCAGGTTCTCCAGGCTCTTAAGGAACGATCGTTTGGCTCGTTCTTCGTCCACGGCGTTGGCTCCTTCCTCCTCGACCTCGGCGATCTCGGCGAAGGTCACGGGCTGCGTCTTAAAGCGCGCTTCACGAGGACGCCGCGCCCGGCTCTTTCCTCTGGGGGGCGCTTTAGGCACCGGCAGCTGCTGAGGAAACTCCTCCAGCATCCGGTGAGCACCGGCCATGGCCATCGGGACTGGTCCAGGAACAAATGGCTCTGGAGACGAAAGAGAAGGTCAGAGGGTCAGAGGGTCAGAGGGTCAGAGGGTCAGAGGGTCAGAAGATCAGAGGGTCAGAAGATCAGAGGGTCAGAGGGTCAGAGGGTCAGAAGATCAGAGGGTCAGAGGGTCAGAAGATCAGAGGGTCAGAGTAAAAGAACATAATCCTTTGATGATCAGGTAAAAACACAACAAAACTGAAGGCTCTGCTGAAGGAGAAGAAGAGAGCCTTCAGGTCAGGGAACAAGGAGGAGCTGAGGACTGTGCAGAAGGAGCTGAGGAGGAAGATCAGGCAGGCTGAGGCCGGCTACAAGAGGAGGATGGAGGAGCAGCTGCAGCAAAAGAACATTCAGGGAGTGTGGAGGAGCCTGAAAACCATCTCGGGCTTCAAAATCCCCCCTGCCCAGACAGAGGGGGATCTACAGTGGGTGAATGATTTAAATGCTCACTTCTTGAGGTTTGATCGGTCACCCGCCCCTCCCCCTGCACAGCTGCATGCTCCCTCTTCCACAGCTGGACAATGCCCTGCATCTGTTCCTCTTCGCTTATCTGCCCCGGACCATCAGCTCCCCACTTCGCCTGGACTCACCCATCCCCCCAGCACACTGTCCCCCTGCCAACCACTGACTGTCACAGCAGCACAGGTGAGGAGTGAGCTGAAGAGGATTAAAGTGAGGAAGGCAGCAGGACCTGATGGCATCAGCCCCAGGCTCCTTAAGTCCTGCGCAGATGAACTGTGTGGAGTTATGGAGCATGTCTTCAACATGAGCCTGAAGCTGAGGGTGGTACCACAGGTCTGAAGACCTCCTGTCTGGTACCTGTGCCTAAGACACCGCGCCCCAAAGACCTCAACAGCTTCAGGCCAGTGGCTCTCACGTCCTGATGAAGACACTGGAGCGGCTGGTCCTGGACCACCTCCGCTCCACCGTGAGCTCAGCCATGGACCCGCTGCAGTTTGCATATCGGTCTGGCATCGGAGTGGAGGACGCCGTCATCTCCTGCTGCACCGCTCTCTCTCTCACCTGGAAAAGCCTGGCAGCTCTGTGAGGATTCTGTTCTTCGATCTTTCCAGCGCCTTCAACACCATCAGCTCCTGAGGGACAAGCTGGAGACGGCTCCTGAGGGACAAGCTGGAGACGGCTCCTGAGGGACAAACTGGAGACGGCTCCTGAGGGACAAGCTGGAGACGGCTGGTGTGGAGGACGACCTGCAGAGTGGATCCTGGACTACCTCACAGACCGACCCCAGTTTGTGAGAGCCCGGAACTGTGTGTCTGACACTCGGACCTGCAGTGTGGGGGACCTGCAGTGTGGAGGAGCTGCAGTGTGGGGGACCTGCAGTGTGGGGGCGCCCCAGGGCACTGTCCTCGCGCCCTTTCTCTTCACCCTTTACACTGCAGACTTCAGACATGACACGGACAGCTGTGTCCTACAGAAGTTCTCTGACGACTCTGCCATCATCGGACTCATCACGGACGACGATGATGCGGAGTACAGAGGACTGGAGCAGGACTTTGTGGACTGGTGTCAGCGGAACCACCTCCTCATCAACGCGGGGAAGACCAAGGAGATGGTGGTGGATTTCCACAGAGGCCACCCCACTGCCCCCTCACCAGTGAACATCCAGGGACGGGACATTGAGAGAGTGGACTCATACAAGTACCTGGGTGTTCATCTGAACCACAAACTGGACTGGACTCATAACACAGACGCACTGTACAGGAAGAGCCAGAGTCGGCTCTACCTCCTGAGGAGACTCAGGTCTTTTGGAGTGACAGGGCCGCTCCTGACAGGGCCACTCCTGAAGACCTTCTATGACTCTGTGGTGCATCAGCTCCTGTAGGTGTGGCCTGCTGGAGCAGCAGCATCACAGAGAGGGAGAGGAAGAGGCTGGACAGAGTCATCAAGAAGTCCAGCTCCGTCCTGGGCTGTGCTCTGGACTCGGTGCAGGAGGTGGGGGACAGGAGGGTCCTGGCTAGATTCACATCTATGCTGGACCATGAGTGTCGCCCCCTGCAGGACACTCTGTCCCCTGCAGGACACTCTGTCCCCTGCAGGACACTCTGTCCTCTCTGGAGAGCAGCTTCAGTGAGAGACTGATCCACCCTCGATGTGTGAAGGAAAGGTTCCGTAGGTCTTTCCTTCTGCTGCTGTCAGACTTTATAACAAAAACTGTTAGTCCTGAACACTCACAATACTGACCTAACCTCATACTGATGTGCAATTCTGTCATATGTGCAATTACTGTGAAATTCATGTACAATCTATGTGCTGTCGTGACACATATTCATGTGCAATTACTGTCGTGATCACATGCAATGGTATTTATGTATTTATTTATTTATTTGTCTATGGGAGTTTTTATTTATTTATAGATCTTCTACTGAGAGTGTTTTTCAGACTTCCTATAAGTGATCTGTTCTTCTGGATCTACCTCTGTATCTACCTGCGTTGCAACAATGAAATTTCCCCATGTGGGACAATAAAGGAATATCTTAAAACAAACTCTCCTCCTCCCCCTCTGTGGGTGGTCTCTCCCCCTTCTAGCTGGCTCCTCCTCCAGAGGCCCCTGGGCTCCTCCTCCAGAGGCCTCGGGGCTCCTTCTCCAGAGGCCCCTGGGCTCCTTCTCCAGAGGCCCCTGGGCTCCTCCTCGAGAGGCCTCAGGGCTCCTTCTCCAGAGGCCCCTGGGCTCCTCCTCCACAGGCCCCTGGGAGCTTGAGGGTTCTTCAGGATCTTTTCTGTTCCTGCACTTTTCTGGACTGAGACGTCTGATGTTTTTCCTGGATCTGCTCGAGTCATTCCTCCAGTTTGGGGGCCACTGCCCCAGTTTGGGGGCCACTGCCCCAGTGCTCCGGTCACTACAGCTCCACTGACCCCTTCAGGCTCCAGACCTTCTCCAGCTCCTGTCTGAGGCCTTGTGTTTCTATAGTTTCTCATGTTCCTTTTTCCGGATGTTTCCATCTCATGAACTGCAATGTCCAGCACCACGGCTCCTCTGACCCTTGAGACCTCCACTATGTCCGGTTGGTTCTAGACGTCCCAGAGGACCTTGGCTCGGTCGTTCTTCATCCTGGAGCTTTGATGATCAGGTGAAAAACACAACAAAGAGACCGCGGAGGGGGAGGGTTTCACTATATGCTAATATCACAATATGCTAATATGCTAATATCACTATATGCTAATATCACAATATGCTAATATGCTAATATCACTATATGCTAATATCACTATATGCTAATATGCTAATATCACTATATGCTAATATCACAATATGCTAATATGCTAATATCACAATATGCTAATATGCTAATATCACAATATGCTAATATCACAATATGCTACTATGCTAATATCACAATATGCTAATATCACAATATACTAATATGCTAATATCACAATATGCTAATATGCTAATATCACAATATGCTAATATGCTAAACAGGGCGTTCAGGCTGAAATCTGATTGGCTGAAGCAGTAAATTAGGGGGTTAAACTATTTGAGTTTAGTTTGATAAAAAGACCTTCAAATATCTGTATATTTGCTGTGGACGTGTACTTTTTAAACTACAAACAAATATGAGGAGAACTTTGTGTATCTCAGCCGAACACAGAGTTATATTAATATTCTACTTTTACAACAAATGAAGACTTTTATAAACGTTAAACTTGTGTCTGACCTTCACTCCAGACGTTCTTCTGTCAAAACTCTGGGAAACATCAGATGATCTTTGTCTAACTGTTCTCACTGTAAAAACACAAGAGATGATCTTTGTCTAACTGTTCTCACTGTAAAAACACAAGAGATGATCTTTGTCTAACTGTTCTCAGGTAAAACAGAGTGACTCTCTTCACATCCACAGACGAGGAGCTTGATCTTCTTCTCGATGGTGAAACACGTCCAGCCTCAGACGCTCCAGACGCTCCAGACCTTCATCACACGTCTCTAAATCTAACTCTGTCTCTCTCGGGGCTTATAGAGTACAGCACAGTGGTGTGGGCGGGGCTTATAGAGTACAGCACAGTGGTGTGGGCGGGGCTTATAGAGTACAGCACAGTGGTGTGGGCGGGGCTTATAGAGTACAGCACAGTGGTGTGGGCGGGGCTTATAGAGTACAGCACAGTGGTGTGGGCGGGGCTTATAGAGTACAGCACAGTGGTGTGGGCGGGGCTTATAGAGTACAGCACAGTGGTGTGGGCGGGGCTTATAGAGTACAGCACAGTGGTGTGGGCGGGGCTTATAGAGTGCAGCACAGTGGTGTGGGCGGGGCTTATAGAGTACAGCACAGTGGTGTGGGCGGGGCTTATAGAGTACAGCACAGTGGTGTGGGCGGGGCTTATAGAGTACAGCACAGTGGTGTGGGCGGGGCTTATAGAGTACAGCACAGTGGTGTGGGCGGGGCTTATAGAGTACAGCACAGTGGTGTGGGCGGGGCTTATAGAGTACAGCACAGTGGTGTGGGCGGGGCTTATAGAGTACAGCACAGTGGTGTAGGCGGGGCTTATAGAGTACAGCACAGTGGTGTGGGCGGGGCTTATAGAGTACAGCACAGTGGTGTGGGCGGGGCTTAGAGAGGCCTCTAAGCCCCGCCCACACCACTGTGCTGGTCCAATCAGATCCAGAGCAGAGCTTTACTGGACGTGACTCGTTTGTCGACCAATGACCCTTTAGTTTAGTTTGATCTGTTTATGTGTTTCATGGTCCAGACCCAGAGACTTTAGGAGCACCCTGACCACACTGACCACACTGACCACCCTGACCACACTGACCACCCTGACCACACTGACCACACTGACCACACTGACCACACTGACCACACTGACCACACTGACCACCCTGACCACACTGACCACACTGACCACCCTGACCACACTGACCACACTGACCACACTGACCACACTGACCACACTGACCACACTGACCACCCTGACCACACTGACCACACTGACCACACTGACCACCCTGACCACACTGACCACACTGACCACACTGACCACACTGACCACACTGACCACACTGACCACACTGACCACCCTGACCACACTGACCACACTGACCACACTGACCACACTGACCACACTGACCACCCTGACCACACTGACCACACTGACCACCCTGACCACACTGACCACACTGACCACACTGACCACACTGACCACACTGACCACACTGACCACACTGACCACACTGACCACCCTGACCACCCTGACCACACTGACCACACTGACCACACACAGTTGTGCGTCCTGTTTACTTTGGTTGTTGTTTTTAAATGTCTATAAATAAAGTTGTGTCATTGAAAATGTTTCATCATAAACAGAATGTGACTTAGATCCACAGGGTTTAATTACACTGTGTGTGTGTGTGTGTGTGTGAGTGTGTGTGTGTGTGTGTGTGTGTGTGTGTGTGTGTGAGTGTGTGTGTGAGTGTGAGTGTGAGTGTGTGTGTGTGTGTTGTGTGTGTGTGTGAGTGTGTGTGTGAGTGTGTGTGTGAGTGTGTGTGTGTGAGTGTGTGTGTGTGTGTGAGTGTGTGTGTGAGTGTGTGTGTGAGTGTGTGTGTGTGAGTGTGTGTGTGTGAGTGTGTGTGTGTGAGTGTGTGTGTGTGTGTGAGTGTGAGTGTGTGTGTGTGTGTGTGTGTGAGTGTGTGTGTGTGTGTGAGTGTGAGTGTGTGTGTGTGTGTTGTGTGTGTGTGTGAGTGTGTGTGTGAGTGTGTGTGTGAGTGTGTGTGTGAGTGTGTGTGTGTGTGTGTGTGTGTGTGTGTGAGTGTGAGTGTGTGTGTGTGAGTGTATGTGTGTGTGTGAGTGTGAGTGTGTGTGTGTGTGTTGTGTGTGTGTGTGAGTGTGTGTGTGAGTGTGTGTGTGAGTGTGTGTGTGAGTGTGTGTGTGAGTGTGTGTGTGAGTGTGTGTGTGTGTGAGTGTGTGTGTGTGTGTGTGTTGTGTGTGTGTGTGTGTTGTGTGTGTGTGTGTGTGTGTGAGTGTGTGTGTGTGTGTGTGTGTGTGAGTGTGTGTGAGTGTGTGTGTGTGTGTGTGTTGTGTGTGTGTGTGTGTGTGTGTGTGTTGTGTGTGTGTGTGAGTGTGTGTGTGTGTGTGTGTGTGTGTTGTGTGTGTGTGTGTGTTGTGTGTGTGTGTGTGTGTGTGTGTGTGTGTGTGTGTGTGTGTGAGTGTGTGTGTGTGTGTGTGTGTTGTGTGTGTGTGTGTGTGTGTGTGTGTGTTGTGTGTGTGTGTGAGTGTGTGTGTGTGTGTGTGTGTGTTGTGTGTGTGTGTGTGTGTGTGTTGTGTGTGTGTGTGTGTGTGTGTGTTGTGTGTGTGTGTGAGTGTGTGTGTGTGTGTGTGTGTGTTGTGTGTGTGTGTGTGTTGTGTGTGTGTGTGTGTGTGTGTGTGTGTGTGTGTGTGTGTGTGAGTGTGTGTGTGTGTGTGTGTGTTGTGTGTGTGTGTGTGTGTGTGTGTTGTGTGTGTGTGTGAGTGTGTGTGTGTGTGTGTGTGTGTTGTGTGTGTGTGAGTGTGTGTGAGTGTGTGTGTGTGTGTGTGTGTGTGTGTGTGTGTGTGTGTGAGTGTGTGTGAGTGTGTGTGTGTGTGTGTGTGTGAGTGTGTGAGTGTGTGTGTGTGTGTGAGTGTGTGTGTGTGTGTGTGTGTGTGAGTGTGTGTGAGTGTGTGTGTGTGTGTGTGTGTGAGTGTGTATATGTGTGTGTGTGTGTGTGTGTGAGTGTGTATATGTGTGTGTGTGTGTGTGTGTGTGCGTGTGTGAGTGTGTGTGTGTGTGCTCTTATGTCGTCTTGTGTGTGTCTCATTGTGTGTAAAGATGGTCTTATGTCGTCTTGTGTGTGTCTCATTGTGTGTAAAGATGGTCTTATGTCGTCTTGTGTGTGTCTCATTGTGTGTAAAGATGGTCTTATGTCGTCTTGTGTGTGTCTCATTGTGTGTAAAGATGGTCTTATGTCGTCTTGTGTGTGTCTCATTGTGTGTAAAGATGGTCTTATGTCGTCTTGTGTGTCTCATTGTGTGTAAAGATGGTCTTATGTCTCTTGTGTGTGTCTCATTGTGTGTAAAGATGGTCTTATGTCTCTTGTGTGTGTCTCATTGTGTGTAAAGATGGTCTTATGTCGTCTTGTGTGTGTCTCATTGTGTGTAAAGATGGTCTTATGTCGTCTTGTGTGTGTCTCATTGTGTGTAAAGATGGTCTTATGTCTCTTGTGTGTGTCTCATTGTGTGTAAAGATGGTCTTATGTCTCTTGTGTGTGTCTCATTGTGTGTAAAGATGGTCTTATGTCGTCTTGTGTGTGTCTCATTGTGTGTAAAGATGGTCTTATGTCGTCTTGTGTGTGTCTCATTGTGTGTAAAGATGGTCTTATGTCTCTTGTGTGTGTCTCATTGTGTGTA
Organism: Eucyclogobius newberryi; assembly: GCF_026437365.1. Taxonomy (NCBI): domain Eukaryota; kingdom Metazoa; phylum Chordata; class Actinopteri; order Gobiiformes; family Gobiidae; genus Eucyclogobius; species Eucyclogobius newberryi. The sequence continues at coordinate 1,297,532 of NW_027316389.1, read as the reverse complement.
AAGATGGTCTTATGTCCTCTTGTGTGTGTCTCATTGTGTGTAAAGATGGTCTTATGTCTCTTGTGTGTGTCTCATTGTGTGTAAAGATGCTCTTATGTCGTCTTGTGTCTTTGTGGATTCAGTTTGTTCTGTTCTTTTGGACATAATTGAGGAGAATAAACGATAGTCACGTTCAGAAGAGAAATAGTCTCTATGAGGCACAGTCGCTCCTTAAGGGACATGATGGTCTTTAGAGCTTTATAACACTCTGAGGTGTGTCTTTAGAGCTTTATACACTCTAAGGTGTGTCTTTAGAGCTTTATAACACTCTGAGGTGTGTCTTTAGAGCTTTATACACTCTGAGGTGTGTCTTTAGAGCTTTATAACACTCTGAGGTGTGTCTTTAGAGCTTTATACACTCTAAGGTGTGTCTTTAGAGCTTTATAACACTCTGAGGTGTGTCTTTAGAGCTTTATACACTCTGAGGTGTGTCTTTAGAGCTTTATACACTCTGAGGCGATGTCTATAATGTGTCCTCTCAACACGGCTTTGGAATCGTCCCAAAGGAGGCGGAGTCTCATGTCCAGATCAGTCTTAATGTTTGAGGACATTTTGTCCTTAAACAAAGGTCATGAAGCAGCTGCTTTGAACCTCTGATCCCTTAGGGTCTGAATCTGGACTTATATCAAGTCCATGAGTCGTTATTATTTAAAGAACTTGTTTTGTCTTGTTCCTCCAGAGACTCGAGCTCCACACGTCTGAATGTGAAGGCTCCACTCTCCTCCACAGGTCAGGGGTCAGGGTCAGAGGTCAGAGACAGAGTCAGGGGTCAGGATCAGGGGTCAGGGTTTAAACCAGGACTAAACCGGGACTAAACCAGGACTAAACCAGGACTAAACCAGGTCTAAACCGGGACTAAACCAGGACTAAACCAGGACTAAACCAGGTCTAAACCAGGACTAAACCAGGACTAAACCAGGACTAAACCAGGTCTAAACCAGGACTAAACCAGGACTAAACCAGGTCTAAACCAGGACTAAACCAGGACTAAACCAGGTCTAAACCAGGACTAAACCAGGACTAAACCAGGACTAAACCAGGTCTAAACCAGGTCTAAACCAGGACTAAACCAGGACTAAACCAGGTCTAAACCAGGTCTAAACCAGGACTAAACCAGGTCTAAACCAGGTCTAAACCAGGTCTAAACCAGGACTAAACCAGGACTAAACCAGGTCTAAACCAGGACTAAACCAGGACTAAACCGGGTCAGAACACGTGGACACAGCTCTTGGTCTGAACCTTTGACCTTTGTTTTTTTTATCTCAGATCTTTAAATGTCGACTTTGGTCAGATTTATGTTTGTGAGAAAGAACACTTACACAACACGCCTCCCACCAGGGGCCCCAGGGGCCCCAGGTGGACACGGCAGCCAGATGATTGGACAAGACAGAACGCAGACGTGTGAGGCAGATGTGTCGGGCCCCTAGCTCAGGCAGGTGTGTCGGGCCCCTGGCTCAGGCAGGTGTGTCGGGCCCCTGGCTCAGGCAGGTGTGTCGGGCCTCTGGCTCAGGCAGGTGTGTCGGGCCCCTAGCTCAGGCAGGTTTGTCGGGCCCCTAGCTCAGGCAGGTGTGTCGGGCCCCTGGCTCAGGCAGGTGTGTCGGGCCTCTGGCTCGGGTAGGTGCGTCGGGCCCCTGGCTCGGGCAGGTGCGTCGGGCCCCTGGCTCGGGCAGGTGCGTCGGGCCCCTGGCTCGGGCAGGTTTGTCGGGCCCCTAGCTCAGGCAGGTGTGTCGGGCCCCTGGCTCAGGCAGGTGTGTCGGGCCTCTGGCTCGGGTAGGTGCGTCGGGCCCCTGGCTCGGGCAGGTGCGTCGGGCCCCTGGCTCGGGCAGGTGCGTCGGGCCCCTGGCTCGGGCAGGTGCGTCGGGCCCCTGGCTCGGGCAGGTGCGTCGGGCCCCTGGCTCGGGCAGGTGCGTCGGGCCCCTGGCTCGGGCAGGTGCGTCGGGCCCCTGGCTCGGGCAGGTGTGTGTGAGCAGACATATAATGAGCCACTTATTTCATGAACATGTCTGAGCCGGGCTAGCAATGCTACAGCTAGCATCACCGCTACCGGGCCCTTCAGCTCCAGAGGCCACAAGTGATCTTCTGTTTACATCACTTAGATCTAAGTTTAGATCTAAGTTTAGATCTGGAACAGAACAAAAAACACACTTTGGACATTTAATGCTCGACTTAATGACCCACAATCTGTCCAAAAGACAAAGACATTAAGACGTTTGCTCCTCCCATTCTCTGGGATGCTCCTCCCATTCTCTGGGATGCTCCTCCCATTCTCTGGGATGCTCCTCCCATTCTCTGGGATTTATTTCGCTGTGGTACTTCATAAAGAACTATCAACAATCTTAGAGATAAACTCTACTCATCTTTTCTCCTCTATAAACAAAAAACACCTTGATACAACTTTTTTTGTCATTGCAAAGTGACAAAAAGTGACAAAAACGTAACTAGAAGTGACACTTCCTCGTCATCACTTCAAACTCTGACTTGATCTTGTGCTAAAGCGCCGCGTTTCCACTGATGCTAACAACCATGTGGAGCCTTAGCAATACAAAGCTAGCAAAGCACGTTAGCAACACAAAGCTAGCAAAGCGCGTTAGCAACACAAAGCTAGCAAAGTACGTTAGCAACACAAAGCAAGCAAAGCACGTTAGCAACACAAAGCTAGCAAAGCACGTTAGCAACACAAAGCTAGCAAAGCACGTTAGCAACACAAAGCTAGCAAAGCACGTTAGCAACACAAAGCTAGCAAAGGTCGTTAGCAACACAAATCTAGCTTCGCACGTTAGCAACACAAAGCTAGCTTCGCACGTTAGCAACACAAAGCTAGCATTGCACTTTAGCAACACAAAGCTAGCAAAGCACGTTAGCAACACAAAGCTAGCAAAGCGCGTTAGCAACACAAAGCTAGCAAAGCACGTTAGCAACACAAAGCTAGCAAAGCACGTTAGCAACACAAAGCTTGCATAGAACGTTAGCAACACAAAGCTAGCATAGCACGTTAACAACACAAAGCTAGCATAGCACGTTAACAACACAAAGCTAGCATAGCAACAGCTGTTTCCTGTTTATGGCCGCACGGCACTCGCTTTGTCAAGAGCCGTCTTGACATTAGCATTAGCATTAGCATGACATAAAGAGAGGTTCAAACCACCACGCCCCTAACACACTAGCTGTAGCCACGCCCCTCACACACACACACTAGCTTCTTCTCCTCTTCTCCTCTCCTCCTCTTCTCTCTCTCTCTTCTCTCTCCTCTCTCTCTCCTCCTCTTCTCTCTCTCTCCTCCTCTCCTCCTCTTCTCTCTCTCCTCTCTCTCCTCCTCTCCTCTTCTCTCTCTCTCCTCTCTCTCTCTACTCCTCCTCTCCTCTCTCTCTCCTCCTCCTCTCCTCTCCTCCTCTTCTCTCTCCTCCTCTCTCTCTCCTCTCTCCTCGTCTCCTCTTCTCTCTCTCTTCTCTCTCCTCCTCTCCTCTCCTCTCTCTCTCCTCCTCCTCTCCTCTCCTCCTCTTCTCTCTCCTCTCTCTCTCCTCTCTCCTCGTCTCCTCTTCTCTCTCTCTCCTCTCTCTCTCCTCCTCCTCTCCTCTTCTCTCTCTCTTCTCTCTCCTCTCCTCTCTCTCTCCTCTCTCTCTCCTCCTCTTCTCTCTCTCTCCTCCTCTCCTCCTCTCCTCTCTCTCTCCTCTCCTCTCTCTCTCCTCTCTCTCTCCTCCTCCTCTCCTCTCCTTTCCTCCTCTTCTCTCTCTCCTCTCTCTCTCCTCTCTCTCCTCCTCTCCTCTTCTCTCTCTCCTCCTCTCCTCCTCTTCTCTCTCTCTCCTCTCTTCTCTCTTCTCTCTCCTCCTCTCCTCTTCTCCTCCTCTCTCTCTCTCTCCTCCTCCTCTCCTCTCCTCCTCCTCTCTCTCTCCTCCTCTCCTCTCCTCCTCTCCTCTTCTCTCTCTCTTCTCTCCTCCTCCTCTCCTCCTCCCCTCTCTCTCCTCTCCTCTTCTCCTCCTCTCTCCTCTCCTCTCTCTCTCCTCCTCTCTCTCCTCTCTCCTCTCCTCTCCTCCTCCTCTCCTCCTCTCTCACTCTCCTCTCCCCTCTCCTCCTCCTCTCTCTCTCCTCCTCTCCTCCTCTCTCTCTCTCTCTCCTCTCTACTCTCCTCCTCTCTCTCTCCTCCTCTCCTCTCTCTCTCCTCTCTCCTCTCCTCCTCTCTCTCTCCTCCTCTCCTCTCCTCTCCTCCTCCTCTCTCTCTCTCCTCTCCTCTTCTTCTCCTCTCCTCTCCTCTCCTCCTCTCTCTCTCCTCTCTCCTCTCTCCTCTCCTCCTCTCTCTCTCCTCCTCTCCTCTCCTCTCCTCCTCCTCTCTCTCTCTCCTCTCCTCTTCTTCTCCTCTCTCTCCTCTCTCCTCTCCTCTCTCTCTCCTCCTCCTCTCTCTCTCCTCCTCTCCTCTCCTCCTCTCTCCTCTCATCTCTCTCTCTCTCTCCTCTCTCCTCTCCTCCTCTCTCTCTCTCTCTCTCTCTCCTCTCTCTCCTCTCCTCTCCTCCTCCTCTCCTCCTCTCTCTCTCTCCTCTCCCCTCTCCTCCTCCTCTCTCTCTCCTCCTCTCCTCTCCTCCTCTCCTCTCCTCCTCTCCTCTCTCTCTCCTCTCCTCTCTCTCTCTCTCTCTCCTCTCCTCCTCTCCTCTCCTCTCTCTCTCTCTCTCCTCTCTCCTCTCCTCCTCTCTCTCTCTCTCTCCTCTCCTCCTCCTCTCTCTCTCTCCTCTCTCTCTCTCTCTCCTCTCTCTCCTCTCCTCCTCTCCTCTCTCCTCTCCTCCTCCTCTCCTCCTCTCTCTCTCTCCTCTCCTCCTCCTCTCTCTCCTCCTCTCCTCCTCTCTCTCTCTCTCCTCTCCTCCTCCTCTCTCTCTCTCTCTCTCTCCTCTCTCTCCTCTCTCTCCTCTCCTCCTCTCTCTCTCTCCTCTCCCCTCTCCTCCTCCTCTCTCTCTCCTCTCTCTCCTCCTCTCCTCCTCCTCTCTCTCTCCTCCTCCCCTCTCTCCTCTCCTCTCTCTCCTCTCTCTCTCTCCTCTCTCTCCTCTCCTCTCCTCTCTCTCCTCTCTCCTCTCCTCCTCTCCTCCTCTCCTCTCTCTCCTCCTCTATCTCTCCTCCTCTCCTCCTCCTCTCTCTCTCCTCCTCCCCTCTCTCCTCTCCTCTCTCTCCTCTCTCTCTCTCCTCTCTCTCCTCTCCTCTCCTCTCTCTCCTCTCCTCTCTCTCCTCCTCTCCTCTCTCTCCTCTCCTCTCTCTCCTCCTCCTCTCCTCTCCTCTCCTCCTCTTCTCTCTCTCCTCTCTCTCCTCCTCTCCTCTTCTCTCTCTCTCCTCTCTCTCTCTCCTCCTCCTCTCCTCTTCTCTCTCTCTTCTCTCTCCTCTCCTCTTCTCTCTCTCTCCTCTCTCTCTCCTCCTCCTCTCCTCTCCTCCTCTTCTCTCTCCTCTCTCTCTCCTCTCTCTCCTCGTCTCCTCTTCTCTCTCTCTCCTCTCTCTCTCCTCCTCCTCTCCTCTTCTCTCTCTCTTCTCTCTCCTCTCCTCTCTCTCTCCTCTCTCTCTCCTCCTCTCTCTCCTCTCTCCTCTCCTCTCCTCCTCCTCTCCTCCTCTCTCTCTCTCCTCTCCCCTCTCCTCCTCCTCTCTCTCTCCTCCTCTCCTCCTCTCTCTCTCTCTCTCCTCTCTACTCTCCTCCTCTCTCTCTCCTCCTCTCCTCTCTCTCTCCTCTCTCCTCTCCTCCTCTCTCTCTCCTCCTCTCCTCTCCTCTCCTCTCCTCCTCCTCTCTCTCTCTCCTCTCCTCTTCTTCTCCTCTCCTCTCCTCTCCTCCTCTCTCTCTCCTCCTCTCCTCTCTCTCTCCTCTCTCCTCTCCTCCTCTCTCTCTCCTCCTCTCCTCTCCTCTCCTCCTCCTCTCTCTCTCTCCTCTCCTCTTCTTCTCCTCTCTCTCCTCTCTCCTCTCCTCTCTCTCTCCTCCTCCTCTCTCTCTCCTCCTCTCCTCTCCTCCTCTCTCCTCTCATCTCTCTCTCCTCTCCTCCTCTCTCTCTCTCTCCTCTCTCCTCTCCTCCTCTCTCTCTCTCTCCTCTCTCTCCTCTCCTCTCCTCCTCCTCTCCTCCTCTCTCTCTCTCCTCTCCCCTCTCCTCCTCCTCTCTCTCTCCTCCTCTCCTCCCCTCCTCTCCTCTCCTCCTCTCCTTTCCTCCTCTCCTCTCTCTCTCCTCTCCTCTCTCTCTCTCCTCTCCTCCTCTCCTCTCTCTCTCCTCTCTACTCTCCTCCTCTCTCTCTCTCTCCTCTCCTCTCCTCCTGCTCTCTCTCCTCCTCTCCTCTCTCTCTCTCCTCTCTCTCTCTCTCCTCTCTCCTCTCCTCCTCTCTCTCTCTCCTCTCTCTCCTCTCCTCTCTCTCCTCCTCTCCTCTCTCTCCTCTCTCCTCTCCTCTCTCTCCTCTCCTATCTCTCCTCCTCTCCTCCTCTCCTCTCTCCTCTCCTCTCCTCCTCTCTCTCCTCCTCTCCTCTCTCTCCTCTCCTCTCTCTCCTCTCCTCCTCTCTCTCCTCCTCTCCTCTCTCCTCTCCTCCTCTCTCTCTCTCCTCCTCCTCTCTCTCTCCTCCTCTCCTCTCTCCTCTCCTCTCCTCCTCTCTCTCCTCCTCTCCTCTCTCCTCTCCTCCTCTCTCTCTCCTCCTCTCCTCTCCTCCTCTCTCTCCTCCTCTCCTCCTCTCTCTCCTCTCTCCTCTCCTCTCCTCTCTCCTCTCCTCCTCTCCTCCTCTCTCTCCTCCTCTCCTCTCTCCTCTCCTCTCCTCTCTCTCCTCTTCCCTTTCTCCTCCTCTTCTCTCCTCCCCTCCCCTCTCTCTCTCCTCCTCCTCTCCTCCTCTCCTCCTCCTCTCTCTCTCCTCCTCTCCTCTCTCCTCTCCTCTTCTCTCTCTCCTCCTCTCCTCTCCTCCTCTCCTCTCCTCCCCTCCTCTCCTCCTCTCCTCTCCTCCTCCTCTCCTCTCTCCTCTCCTCTCTCCTCTCTCTCCTCTTCCCTTTCTCCTCCTCTCCTCTCCTCCTCTCCTCCCCTCTCTCTCTCCTCCTCCTCTCCTCCTCTCCTCCTCTCCTCTCTCTCCTCCTCTCTCTCCTCTCCTCTCCTCTCTCTCCTCTTCCCTTTCTCCTCCTCTCCTCTCCTCTCCTCTCCTCCCCTCTCTCTCTCCTCCTCCTCTCCTCTCCTCCTCCTCTCTCTCCTCTCTCCTCTCTCTCCTCTTCTCTCTCTCCTCTTCTCCTCTTCCCTTTCTCCTCCTCTCCTCTCCTCCCCTCTCTCTCTCCTCCTCCTCTCCTCTCTCTCCTCCTCTCCTCTCTCCTCCTCTCCTCTCTCCTCCTCTCCTCTCTCCTCTCTCTCCTCTCTCCTCTCTCCTCCTCTCCTCTCTCCTCCTCTCCTCC
>NW_027316389.1:1270129-1285129 GCF_026437365.1 Eucyclogobius newberryi | reverse complement strand
GGTTCTGTCACAATAAAGTCAGGTTCTGTCACAATAAAGTCACGTTCTGTCATAATAAAGTCACGTTCTGCCACAATAAAGTCACGTTCTGTCACAATAAAGTCACGTTCTGTCACAATAAAGTCACGTTCTGCCACAATAAAGTCACGTTCTGCCACAATAAAGTCAGGTTCTGCCACAATAAAGTCACGTTCTGCCAAAATAAAGTCACGTTCTGTCACAATAAAGTCACGTTCAGCCACAATAAAGTCACGTTCAGCCACAATAAAGTCACGTTCTGCCACAATAAAGTCACGTTCTGCCACAATAAAGTCACGTTCTGCCACAATAAAGTCACGTTCTGTCACAGTAAAGTCACGTTCTGTCACAATAAAGTCACGTTCTGCCACAATAAAGTCACGTTCTGTCACAATAAAGTCAGGTTCTGCCACAATAAAGTCACGTTCTGCCACAATAAAGTCACGTTCTGCCACAATAAAGTCACGTTCTGCCACAATAAAGTCACGTTCTGTCACAATAAAGTCACGTTCTGCCACAATAAAGTCACGTTCTGCCACAATAAAGTCACGTTCTGTCACAATAAAGTCACGTTCTGTCATAATAAAGTCACGTTCTGCCACAATAAAGTCACGTTCTGTCACAATAAAGTCACGTTCTGTCACAATAAAGTCACGTTCTGCCACAATAAAGTCACGTTCTGTCACAATAAAGTCAGGTTCTGCCACAATAAAGTCACGTTCTGCCACAATAAAGTCACGTTCTGCCACAATAAAGTCACGTTCTGTCACAATAAAGTCACGTTCTGCCACAATAAAGTCACGTTCTGTCACAATAAAGTCACGTTCTATCACAATAAAGTCACGTTCTGTCATAATAAAGTCACGTTCTGTCACAATAAAGTCACGTTCTGCCACAATAAAGTCACGTTCTGCCACAATAAAGTCACGTTCTATCACAATAAAGTCACGTTCTGTCATAATAAAGTCACGTTCTGTCACAATAAAGTCACGTTCTATCACAATAAAGTCACGTTCTGTCACAATAAAGTCACGTTCTGTCACAATAAAGTCACGTTCTGTCACAATAAAGTCACGTTCTGTCACAATAAAGTCACGTTCTGCCACAATAAAGTCACGTTAAGTGTCTTGCCCAAGGACACAATGGCAGTATTCACATGAAGCAGCTGCGATCGTACCGCAGGTTCTGACCGAGCGGGTGTCGTACCGCCGACCTTCAGATCAGAAAACGAGCGCTCTACCACTGAGCTACTGCCGCCCAGCGCCGACTGTCTGAGGCCCAGAGAGGGTGTGGCTCAGTGTGTGGCTCAGTGTGTGGCTCAGTGTGTGGCTCAGTGTGTGGCTCAGTGTGTGGCTCAGTGTGTGGCTCAGTGTGTGGCTCAGTGCGTGGCTCAGTGCGTGGCTCAGTGCGTGGCTCAGTGCGTGGCTCAGTGTGTGGCTCACCTGCCAGTCGTCCTGCGTGGCTCCTTCCATGATGAGCAGAGAGCCGTGACTCAGAGGAACTTTAATGTGACGACTGAACGTGAAGTCGCCGTTCTCCTGGAAAACACAAACTACAAAGATCTACAGGTCTTATACTGAGAGTCATGTGGTGCCTGAGGTTCCTGTACAGGTCTTATACTGAGAGTCATGTGGTGCCTGAGGTTCCTGTACAGGTCTTATACTGAGAGTCATGTGGTGCCTGAGGTTCCTGTACAGGTCTTATACTGAGAGTCATGTGGTGCCTGAGGTTCCTGTACAGGTCTTATACTGAGAGTCATGTGGTGCCTGAGGTTCCTGTACAGGTCTTATACTGAGAGTCATGTGGTGCCTGAGGTTCCTGTACAGGTCTTATACTGAGAGTCATGTGGTGCCGGGGGTTCCTGTACAGGTCTTATACTGAGAGTCATGTGGTGCCTGAGGTTCCTGTACAGGTCTTATACTGAGAGTCATGTGGTGCCTGAGGTTCCTGTACAGGTCTTATACTGAGAGTCATGTGGTGCCGGGGGTTCCTGTACAGGTCTTATACTGAGAGTCATGTGGTGCCTGAGGTTCCTGTACAGGTCTTATACTGAGAGTCATGTGGTGCCGGGGGTTCCTGTACAGGTCTTATACTGAGAGTCATGTGGTGCCTAAGGTTCCTGTACAGGTCTTATACTGAGAGTCATGTGGTGCCTAAGGTTCCTGTACAGGTCTTATACTGAGAGTCATGTGGTGCCTGAGGTTCCTGTACAGGTCTTATACTGAGAGTCATGTGGTGCCGGGGGTTCCTGTACAGGTCTTATACTGAGAGTCATGTGGTGCCTGAGGTTCCTGTACAGGTCTTATACTGAGAGTCATGTGGTGCCTGAGGTTCCTGTACAGGTCTTATACTGAGAGTCATGTGGTGCCGGGGGTTCCTGTACAGGTCTTATACTGAGAGTCATGTGGTGCCTGAGGTTCCTGTACAGGTCTTATACTGAGAGTCATGTGGTGCCGGGGGTTCCTGTACAGGTCTTATACTGAGAGTCATGTGGTGCCTAAGGTTCCTGTACAGGTCTTATACTGAGAGTCATGTGGTGCCTAAGGTTCCTGTACAGGTCTTATACTGAGAGTCATGTGGTGCCTGAGGTTCCTGTACAGTTCTTAAACTGAGAGTCATGTGGTGCCTGAGGTTCCTGTACAGTTCTTACTGCAGATGACAAGATGAAAGGATGAAATGCTTTACAGAGCTCGTAGAAGAGTCTCTCACCGGAGCAGGTTTCTTCCTCAGGCTGAAGACGCGAGTGTCTCCCAGACTCAAGGAGGCGATAGTGGGCCGCTCTCCTAAGGACGGCTCGTCATCGCTATGCCAACCAATACTGTCATGGCCGCTGCGGTAGAAGTTACACAGGACGGAGTTGAGAGTGAGACCGAAGCTCTGGAGCAGACGAGAGCGCAATGAGAGCAGCTCCAGGGGCCACTGAGGAAGAACCAGAGCCGTGTGAGGCCAAGAGAGACTGCACCAGGGGCCAGGGCCTTCTAAACCAGGGGCCAGGGCCTTCTCTGGGACTACACCAGGGGCCAGGGCCTTCTAAACCAGGGGCCAGGGCCTTCTCTGGGACTACACCAGGGGCCAGGGCCTTCTAAACCAGGGGCCAGGGCCTTCTCTGGGACTACACCAGGGGCCAGGGCCTTCTAAACCAGGGGCCAGGGCCTTCTCTGGGACTACACCAGGGGCCAGGGCCTTCTAAACCAGGGGCCAGGGCCTTCTCTGGGACTACACCAGGGGCCAGGGCAGCTCTTTACCTCAGCGTTGGCGTTGATGGTGGAGTTGGAGTAGGTGTAGGGCAGATCTCCAAACCAGCAGGTCAGACGAGGCTCTTCATAAGCTCCTCCTGAAACAGACAAACACCTGATGAAGCTCCTCCCACTGTTTCTGAAATGACCAGGTGGAAAGACGAATCCTGTGGTCATGGAGAAAGTGTCAGAGTCTGACAAGGGTCAAGTCATTATCCTCGAGCAGAGAAGAAACTAGAGGACTCCACCTGCACAGACTCCACCTGCAGCACAGACTCCACCTGCAGCACAGACTCCACCTGCAGCACAGACTCCACCTACAGCACAGACTCCACCTGCAGCACAGACTCCACCTACAGCACAGACTCCACCTACAGCACAGACTCCACCTGCAGCACCCACTCCACCTACAGCACAGACTCCACCTGCAGCACAGACTCCACCTACAGCACAGACTCCACCTACAGCACAGACTCCACCTGCAGCACCCACTCCACCTACAGCACAGACTCCACCTACAGCACAGACTCCACCTACAGCACAGACTCCACCTGCAGCACAGACTCCACCTGCAGCACCCACTCCACCTACAGCACAGACTCCACCTGCAGCACCCACTCCACCTACAGCACAGACTCCACCTGCAGCACCCACTCCACCTGCAGCACCCACTCCACCTACAGCACAGACTCCACCTGCAGCACCGACTCCACCTGCAGCACAGACTCCACCTGCAGCACAGACTCCACCTGCAGCACAGACTCCACCTGCAGCTCCCACTCCACCTACAGCACAGACTCCACCTGCAGCACCGACTCCACCTGCAGCACAGACTCCACCTGCAGCACAGACTCCACCTGCAGCACAGACTCCACCTGCAGCACCGAGTCCACCTGCAGCACCGACTCCACCTACAGCACAGACTCCACCTGCAGCACCGACTCCACCTGCAGCACCGACTCCACCTGCAGCACAGACTCCACCTGCAACACCGACTCCACCTGCAGCACCGACTCCACCTGCAGCACCGACTCCACCTGCAGCACCGACTCCACCTGCAGCACCGACTCCACCTGCAGCACCGACTCCACCTGCAGCACCGACTCCACCTGCAGCACCGACTCCACCTGCAACACCGACTCCACCTGCAGCACCGACTCTACCTGCAGCACCGACTCCACCTGCAACACCGACTCCACCTGCTGCACCCACTCCACCTGCAGCACCGACTCCACCTGCAGCACCGACTCCACCTGCAGCACCGACTCCACCTGCAACACCGACTCCACCTGCTGCACCCACTCCACCTACAGCACCGACTCCACCTGCAGCACCGACTCCACCTGCAGCACCGACTCCACCTGCAGCACCGACTCCACCTGCAGCACCGACTCCACCTGCAGCACAGACTCCACCTGCAACACCGAGTCCACCTGCAGCACCGACTCCACCTGCAGCACCAACTCCACCTGCAGCACCGACTCCACCTGCAGCACCGACTCCACCTGCAACACCGAGTCCACCTGCAGCACCGACTCCACCTGCAGCACCGACTCCACCTGCAACACCGACTCCACCTGCTGCACCCACTCCACCTGCAGCACCGACTCCACCTGCAGCACCGACTCCACCTGCAGCACCGACTCCACCTGCAACACCGACTCCACCTGCTGCACCCACTCCACCTACAGCACCGACTCCACCTGCAGCACCGACTCCACCTGCAGCACCGACTCCACCTGCAGCACCGACTCCACCTGCAGCACCGACTCCACCTGCAGCACAGACTCCACCTGCAGCACCGAGTCCACCTGCAACACCGACTCCACCTGCAGCACCGACTCCACCTGCAGCACCGACTCCACCTGCAGCACCGACTCCACCTGCAGCACCGACTCCACCTGCAACACCGAGTCCACCTGCAGCACCGACTCCACCTGCAGCACCGACTCCACCTGCAGCACCGACTCCACCTGCAGCACCGACTCCACCTGCAGCACCGACTCCACCTGCAGCACAGACTCCACCTGCAGCACCGACTCCACCTGCAACACCGAGTCCACCTGCAGCACCGACTCCACCTGCAGCACCGACTCCACCTGCAGCACCGACTCCACCTGCAGCACCGACTCCACCTGCAACACCGAGTCCACCTGCAGCACCGACTCCACCTGCAACACCGACTCCACCTGCAGCACCGACTCTACCTGCAGCACCGACTCCACCTGCAGCACCGACTCCACCTGCAACACCGACTCCACCTGCAGCACCGACTCTACCTGCAGCACCGACTCCACCTGCAACACCGACTCCACCTGCTGCACCCACTCCACCTGCAGCACCGACTCCACCTGCAGCACCGACTCCACCTGCAGCACCGACTCCACCTGCAACACCGACTCCACCTGCTGCACCCACTCCACCTACAGCACCGACTCCACCTGCAGCACCGACTCCACCTGCAGCACCGACTCCACCTGCAGCACCGACTCCACCTGCAGCACCGACTCCACCTGCAGCACAGACTCCACCTGCAACACCGAGTCCACCTGCAGCACCGACTCCACCTGCAGCACCAACTCCACCTGCAGCACCGACTCCACCTGCAGCACCGACTCCACCTGCAACACCGAGTCCACCTGCAGCACCGACTCCACCTGCAGCACCGACTCCACCTGCAGCACCGACTCCACCTGCAGCACCGACTCCACCTGCAGCACAGACTCCACCTGCAACACCGAGTCCACCTGCAGCACCGACTCCACCTGCAGCACTGACTCCACCTGCAGCACAGACTCCACCTGCAGCACAGACTCCACCTGCAACACCGACTCCACCTGCAGCACCGACTCCACCTGCAGCACCGACTCCACCTGCAGCACCGACTCCACCTGCAGCACCGACTCCACCTGCAGCACCGACTCCACCTGCAGCACCGACTCCACCTGCAGCACTGACTCCACCTGCAGCACAGACTCCACCTACAGCACCGACTCCACCTGCAGCACAGACTCCACCTGCAGCACTGAGAGCTGGAGAAGAACGTCTCAGACACTGGGACCATCAGCACAGGAACTCCACAGGGCTGTGTACTTTCTCCCCTGCTCTTTTCCCTGTGACAAACTGCTGCACCTCCAGCCACGACACCACCCTCATCACCACGACGACACCGCCCTCATCATCACCACCACGACACCGCCCTCATCACCACGACGACACCGCCCTCATCACCACCACGACACCGCCCTCATCATCACCACCACGACACCGCCCTCATCACCACGACGACACCGCCCTCATCACCACGACGACACCGCCCTCATCACCACCACGACACCGCCCTCATCACCACGACGACACCGCCCTCATCACCACGACGACACCGCCCTCATCACCACCACGACACCGCCCTCATCATCACCACCACGACACCGCCCTCATCACCACGACGACACCGCCCTCATCACCACCACGACACCGCCCTCATCATCACCACGACGACACCGCCCTCATCATCACCACCACGACACCGCCCTCATCACCACCACGACACCGCCCTCATCACCACCACGACACCGCCCTCATCACCACCACGACACCGCCCTCATCACCACCACGACACCGCCCTCATCACCACCACGACACCGCCCTCATCACCACCACGACACCGCCCTCATCACCACCACGACACCGCCCTCATCATCACCACGACACCGCCCTCATCACCACGACGACACCGCCCTCATCATCACGACGACACCGCCCTCATCACCACGACGACACCGCCCTCATCACCACCACGACACCGCCCTCATCACCACGACGACACCGCCCTCATCACCACCACGACACCGCCCTCATCACCACCACGACACCGCCCTCATCATCACCACGACACCGCCCTCATCATCACGACGACACCGCCCTCATCACCACCACGACACCGCCCTCATCATCACGACGACACCGCCCTCATCACCACCACGACACCGCCCTCATCACCACCACGACACCGCCCTCATCACCACGACGACACCGCCCTCATCACCACGACGACACCGCCCTCATCACCACGACGACACCGCCCTCATCACCACGACGACACCGCCCTCATCACCACGACGACACCGCCCTCATCACCACGACGACACCGCCCTCATCACCACCACGACACCGCCCTCATCACCACCACGACACCGCCCTCATCACCACGACGACACCGCCCTCATCACCACCACGACACCGCCCTCATCACCACCACGACACCGCCCTCATCATCACGACGACACCGCCCTCATCACCACCACGACACCGCCCTCATCACCACGACGACGACACCGCCCTCATCACCACCACGACACCGCCCTCATCACCACCACGACACCGCCCTCATCACCACGACGACGACACCGCCCTCATCACCACCACGACACCGCCCTCATCACCACCACGACACCGCCCTCATCACCACGACGACGACACCGCCCTCATCACCACGACGACACCGCCCTCATCACCACGACGACACCGCCCTCATCACCACGACGACGACACCGCCCTCATCACCACCACGACACCGCCCTCATCACCACCACGACACCGCCCTCATCACCACCACGACGACACCGCCCTCATCACCACGACGACGACACCGCCCTCATCACCACCACGACACCGCCCTCATCACCACGACGACAACACCGCCCTCATCACCACCACGACACCGCCCTCATCACCACCACGACACCGCCCTCATCACCACCACGACACCGCCCTCATCACCACGACGACGACACCGCCCTCATCACCACGACGACACCGCCCTCATCACCACGACGACGACACCGCCCTCATCACCACCACGACACCGCCCTCATCACCACCACGACGACACCGCCCTCATCACCACGACGACACCGCCCTCATCACCACGACGACGACACCGCCCTCATCACCACCACGACACCGCCCTCATCACCACCACGACGACACCGCCCTCATCACCACCACGACACCGCCCTCATCACCACGACGACGACACCGCCCTCATCACCACGACGACGACACCGCCCTCATCACCACCACGACAGGCTTTAATCCTTTTTGGTTCTGTATGTTGTGTTCAGTGTTTCACCAAAGCAAGTTCCATGTTTGAGGATTCTGTTTCTTTCCTGATTCTGGTTTTATCATCAACACAAACCCTCAGAGTCTGGTGGGACGTCCCGCTCAGAGAGGAAACACAAACCCTCAGAGTCTGGTGGGACGTCCCGCTCAGAGAGGAAACACAAACCCTCAGAGTCTGGTGGGACGTCCCGCTCAGAGAGGAAACACAAACCCTCAGAGTCTGGTGGGACGTCCCGCTCAGAGAGGAAACACAAACCCTCAGAGTCTGGTGGGACGTCCCGCTCAGAGAGGAAACACAAACCCTCAGAGTCTGGTGGGACGTCCCGCTCAGAGAGGAAACACAAACCCTCAGAGTCTGGTGGGACGTCCCGCTCAGAGAGGAAACATTCATCTGTATTTTTAGTCTCGATTAATCCAGAAAAAGAACATTCTGTTTATCAGAGAAAACCATAAAGTGTCGTCTGGGTTTAGTCCTGAGAGACAGTGGAAAATATCTGAGAAGGAGAGAAGGAGGGAGGGAGGGAAGGAGAGAAGGAGGGAGGGAGGGAAGGAGAGAAGGAGGAAAGGAGGGAAGGAGAGGAGGAGAGAGGGAGAAAGGGAGGGAAGGAGAGAAGGAGAGAGGAGGGAAGGAGAGAAGGAGGAAAGGAGGGAAGGAGAGGAGGAGAGAGGGAGAAAGGGAGGGAAGGAGAGAAGGAGGAAAGGAGAGAGGGAGAGAGGAAAATCTGACTCATGATTTAGAATTTATACAAACACTTTGGACAAAGAGAGAAAGAGCAAAAGACAAAGAACTGAAAATGAAACACTAAAGCTAACAACACTAAACCAGGACTAAACCAGGTCTAAACCAGGACTAAACCAGGACTAAACCAGGTCTAAACCAGGACTAAACCAGGTCTAAACCAGAACTAAACCAGGACTAAACCAGGACTAAACCAGGACTAAAACCAGGTCTAAACCAGGACTAAACCAGGTCTAAACCAGGTCTAAACCAGGACTAAACCAGGTCTAAACCAGGACTAAACCAGGACTAAACCAGGTCTAAACCAGGACTAAACCAGGACTAAACCAGGTCTAAACCAGGACTAAACCAGGACTAAAACCAGGTCTAAACCAGGACTAAACCAGGTCTAAACCAGGTCTAAACCAGGACTAAACCAGGTCTAAACCAGGACTAAACCAGGTCTAAACCAGGACTAAACCAGGACTAAACCAGGTCTAAACCAGGACTAAACCAGGACTAAACCAGGACTAAACCAGGTCTAAACCAGGACTAAACCAGGTCTAAACCAGGTCTAAACCAGGACTAAACCAGGTCTAAACCAGGTCTAAACCAGGACTAAACCAGGTCTAAACCAGGTCTAAAGCAGGTCTAAACCAGGACTAAACCAGGACTAAACCAGGTCTAAACCAGGACTAAACCAGGACTAAACCAGGACTAAACCAGGTCTAAACCAGGACTAAACCAGGTCTAAACCAGGACTAAACCAGGACTAAACCAGGACTAAACCAGGACTAAACCAGGACTAAACCAGGTCTAAACCAGGTCTAAACCAGGACTAAACCAGGACTAAACCAGGACTAAACCAGGTCTAAACCAGGACTAAACCAGGACTAAACCAGGACTAAAGCAGGTCTAAACCAGGACTAAAGCAGGACTAAAGCAGGTCTAAACCAGGACTAAACCAGGTCTAAACCAGGTCTAAACCAGGACTAAACCAGGACTAAACCAGGTCTAAACCAGGACTAAACCAGGACTAAACCAGGTCTAAACCAGGTCTAAACCAGGACTAAACCAGGTCTAAACCAGGTCTAAACCAGGACTAAAGCAGGACTAAAGCAGGACTAAAGCAGGTCTAAACCAGGACTAAACCAGGTCTAAACCAGGTCTAAACCAGGTCTAAACCAGGACTAAACCAGGTCTAAACCAGGACTAAACCAGGACTAAACCAGGTCTAAACCAGGTCTAAACCAGGACTAAACCAGGTCTAAACCAGGTCTAAACCAGGTCTAAACCAGGTCTAAACCAGGACTAAACCAGGACTAAACCAGGTCTAAACCAGGACTAAACCAGGTCTAAACCAGGACTAAACCAGGTCTAAACCAGGTCTAAACCAGGTCTAAACCAGGACTAAACCAGGTCTAAACCAGGTCTAAACCAGGTCTAAACCAGGTCTAAACCAGGACTAAACCAGGTCTAAACCAGGACTAAACCAGGACTAAACCAGGACTAAACCAGGTCTAAACCAGGTCTAAACCAGGTCTAAACCAGGACTAAACCAGGTCTAAACCAGGTCTAAACCAGGTCTAAACCAGGTCCAAACCAGGACTGACCGAGTCTGTAGTTGGTCTTCTGGCTCCAGGGCAGTTCATGGAGGAGTTTAGAGAAGGTCCAATCAGCTTCCTCCGTGGACAGGAAGTGGTGGATCAGACGCAGCCTGAATAAAAACAACTTTATTTAAAAACAGGAAAACATAACCTTGAAGCTAAAGTTTGAAGCAAAATGACCTGTGGGGGTCAGCCACGCCCACTTCTTACATAAAGAACAAACGTGAAAAGGATTTAAGAGAAAATACTTTAGTTTTACAGTCACAACATGGAGCTGGAGCTCAGTGACCACAGGTTACCATGGCGACGACCTCTGCTTTTATTACAGGAGGAACATTAAAGGATGTGCTGCTGCTGCCACCTGGTGGAGTCCACACAACAGCAACTCAATACCTCCATCAGCTCCAGATCAATACCTCCATCAGCTCCAGATCAATACATCCATCAGCTCCTCCAGATCAATACCTCCATCAGCTCCAGATCAATACCTCCATCAGCTCCAGATCAATACCTCCATCAGCTCCAGATCAATACCTCCATCAGCTCCTCCAGATCAATACCTCCATCAGCTCCAGATCAATACCTCCATCAGCTCCTCCAGATCAATACCTCCATCAGCTCCAGATCAATACCTCCATCAGCTCCAGATCAATACCTCCATCAGCTCCTCCAGATCAATACCTCCATCAGCTCCAGATCAATACCTCCATCAGCTCCTCCAGATCAATACCTGCATCAGCTCCAGATCTATACCTCCATCAGCTCCTCCAGATCAATACCTCCATCAGCTCCAGATCAATACCTCCATCAGCTCCTCCAGATCAATACCTCCATCAGCTCCAGATCAATACCTCCATCAGCTCCAGATCAATACCTCCATCAGCTCCAGATCAATACCTCCATCAGCTCCTCCAGATCAATACCTCCATCAGCTCCTCCAGATCAATACCTCCATCAGCTCCTCCAGATCAATACCTCCATCAGCTCCTCCAGATCAATACCTCCATCAGCTCCTCCAGATCAATACCTCCATCAGCTCCTCCAGATCAATACCTCCATCAGCTCCTCCAGATCAATACCTCCATCAGCTCCTCCAGATCAATACCTCCATCAACTCCAGATCAATACCTCCATCAGCTCCAGATCAATACCTCCATCAGCTCCAGATCAATACCTCCATCAGCTCCAGATCAATACCTCCATCAGCTCCAGATCAATACCTCCATCAGCTCCTCCAGATCAATACCTCCATCAGCTCCTCCAGATCAATACCTCCATCAGCTCCAGATCAATACCTCCATCAGCTCCAGATCAATACCTCCATCAGCTCCTCCAGATCAATACCTCCATCAGCTCCAGATCAATACCTCCATCAGCTCCAGATCAATACCTCCATCAGCTCCTCCAGATCCATACCTCCATCAGCTCCAGATCAATACCTCCATCAGCTCCTCCAGATCAATACCTCCATCAGCTCCTCCAGATCAATACCTCCATCAGCTCCTCCAGATCAATACCTCCATCAGCTCCAGATCAATACCTCCATCAGCTCCAGATCAATACCTCCATCAGCTCTAGATCAATACCTCCATCAGCTCCACATCAATACCTCCATCAGCTCCAGATCAATACCTCCATCAGCTCCTCCAGATCAATACCTCCATCAGCTCCTCCAGATCAATACCTCCATCAGCTCCAGATCAATACCTCCATCAGCTCCTCCAGATCAATACCTCCATCAGCTCCAGATCAATACCTCCATCAGCTCCTCCAGATCAATACCTCCATCAGCTCCAGATCAATACCTCCATCAGCTCCTCCAGATCAATACCTCCATCAGCTCCAGATCAATACCTCCATCAGCTCCTCCAGATCAATACCTCCATCAGCTCCAGATCAATACCTCCATCAGCTCCTCCAGATCAATACCTCCATCAGCGCCTCCAGATCAATACCTCCATCAGCTCCTCCAGATCAATACCTCCATCAGCTCCTCCAGATCAATACCTCCATCAGCTCCAGATCAATACCTCCATCAGCTCCTCCAGATCAATACCTCCATCAGCTCCAGATCAATACCTCCATCAGCTCCTCCAGATCAATACCTCCATCAGCTCCTCCAGATCAATACCTCCATCAGCTCCTCCAGATCAATACCTCCATCAGCTCCAGATCAATACCTCCATCAGCTCCAGATCAATACCTCCATCAGCTCTAGATCAATACCTCCATCAGCTCCAGATCAATACCTCCATCAGCTCCTCCAGATCAATACCTCCATCAGCTCCTCCAGATCAATACCTCCATCAGCTCCAGATCAATACCTCCATCAGCTCCAGATCAATACCTCCATCAGCTCCTCCAGATCAATACCTCCATCAGCTCCAGATCAATACCTCCATCAGCTCCAGATCAATACCTCCATCAGCTCCTCCAGATCCATACCTCCATCAGCTCCAGATCAATACCTCCATCAGCTCCTCCAGATCAATACCTCCATCAGCTCCTCCAGATCAATACCTCCATCAGCTCCTCCAGATCAATACCTCCATCAGCTCCAGATCAATACCTCCATCAGCTCCTCCAGATCAATACCTCCATCAGCTCCAGATCAATACCTCCATCAGCTCCTCCAGATCAATACCTCCATCAGCTCCAGATCAATACCTCCATCAGCTCCTCCAGATCAATACCTCCATCAGCTCCTCCAGATCAATACCTCCATCAGCTCCTCCAGATCAATACCTCCATCAGCTCCAGATCAATACCTCCATCAGCTCCTCCAGATCAATACCTCCATCAGCTCCAGATCAATACCTCCATCAGCTCCAGATCAATACCTCCATCAGCTCCTCCAGATCAATACCTCCATCAGCTCCAGATCAATACCTCCATCAGCTCCAGATCAATACCTCCATCAGCTCCTCCAGATCAATACCTCCATCAGCTCCAGATCAATACCTCCATCAGCTCCTCCAGATCAATACCTCCATCAGCTCCTCCAGATCAATACCTCCATCAGCTCCAGATCAATACCTCCATCAGCTCCTCCAGATCAATACCTCCATCAGCTCCTCCAGATCAATACCTCCATCAGCTCCAGATCAATACCTCCATCAGCTCCTCCAGATCAATACCTCCATCAGCTCCAGATCAATACCTCCATCAGCTCCAGATCAATACCTCCATCAGCTCCAGATCAATACCTCCATCAGCTCCTCCAGATCAATACCTCCATCAGCTCCAGATCAATACCTCCATCAGCTCCAGATCAATACCTCCATCAGCTCCTCCAGATCAATACCTCCATCAGCTCCTCCAGATCAATACCTCCATCAGCTCCAGATCAATACCTCCATCAGCTCCAGATCAATACCTCCATCAGCTCCAGATCAATACCTCCATCAGCTCCTCCAGATCAATACCTCCATCAGCTCCAGATCAATACCTCCATCAGCTCCAGATCAATACCTCCATCAGCTCCTCCAGATCCATACCTCCATCAGCTCCAGATCAATACCTCCATCAGCTCCTCCAGATCAATACCTCCATCAGCTCCTCCAGATCAATACCTCCATCAGCTCCTCCAGATCAATACCTCCATCAGCTCCAGATCAATACCTCCATCAGCTCCTCCAGATCAATACCTCCATCAGCTCCAGATCAATACCTCCATCAGCTCCTCCAGATCAATACCTCCATCAGCTCCAGATCAATACCTCCATCAGCTCCAGATCAATACCTCCATCAGCTCCTCCAGATCAATACCTCCATCAGCTCCAGATCAATACCTCCATCAGCTCCTCCAGATCAATACCTCCATCAGCTCCAGATCAATACCTCCATCAGCTCCTCCAGATCAATACCTCCATCAGCTCCTCCAGATCAATACCTCCATCAGCTCCTCCAGATCAATACCTCCATCAGCTCCAGATCAAAACCTCCATCAGCTCCTCCAGATCAATACCTCCATCAGCTCCAGATCAATACCTCCATCAGCTCCAGATCAATACCTCCATCAGCTCCTCCAGATCAATACCTCCATCAGCTCCAGATCAATACCTCCATCAGCTCCAGATCAATACCTCCATCAGCTCCTCCAGATCAATACCTCCATCAGCTCCAGATCAATACCTCCATCAGCTCCTCCAGATCAATACCTCCATCAGCTCCTCCAGATCAATACCTCCATCAGCTCCAGATCAATACCTCCATCAGCTCCAGATCAATACCTCCATCAGCTCCTCCAGATCAATACCTCCATCAGCTCCAGATCAATACCTCCATCAGCTCCAGA